>NC_073266.2:98052441-98267441 GCF_029289425.2 Pan paniscus | reverse complement strand
AACCCTAACCCTAACCCTAACCCTAACCCTAACCCTAACCCTAACCCTAACCCTAACCCTAACCCTAACCCTAACCCTAACCCTAACCCTAACCCTAACCCTAACCCTAACCCTAACCCTAACCCTAACCCTAACCCTAACCCTAACCCTAACCCTAACCCTAACCCTAACCCTAACCCTAACCCTAACCCTAACCCTAACCCTAACCCTAACCCTAACCCTAACCCTAACCCTAACCCTAACCCTAACCCTAACCCTAACCCTAACCCTAACCCTAACCCTAACCCTAACCCTAACCCTAACCCTAACCCTAACCCTAACCCTAACCCTAACCCTAACCCTAACCCTAACCCTAACCCTAACCCTAACCCTAACCCTAACCCTAACCCTAACCCTAACCCTAACCCTAACCCTAACCCTAACCCTAACCCTAACCCTAACCCTAACCCTAACCCTAACCCTAACCCTAACCCTAACCCTAACCCTAACCCTAACCCTAACCCTAACCCTAACCCTAACCCTAACCCTAACCCTAACCCTAACCCTAACCCTAACCCTAACCCTAACCCTAACCCTAACCCTAACCCTAACCCTAACCCTAACCCTAACCCTAACCCTAACCCTAACCCTAACCCTAACCCTAACCCTAACCCTAACCCTAACCCTAACCCTAACCCTAACCCTAACCCTAACCCTAACCCTAACCCTAACCCTAACCCTAACCCTAACCCTAACCCTAACCCTAACCCTAACCCTAACCCTAACCCTAACCCTAACCCTAACCCTAACCCTAACCCTAACCCTAACCCTAACCCTAACCCTAACCCTAACCCTAACCCTAACCCTAACCCTAACCCTAACCCTAACCCTAACCCTAACCCTAACCCTAACCCTAACCCTAACCCTAACCCTAACCCTAACCCTAACCCTAACCCTAACCCTAACCCTAACCCTAACCCTAACCCTAACCCTAACCCTAACCCTAACCCTAACCCTAACCCTAACCCTAACCCTAACCCTAACCCTAACCCTAACCCTAACCCTAACCCTAACCCTAACCCTAACCCTAACCCTAACCCTAACCCTAACCCTAACCCTAACCCTAACCCTAACCCTAACCCTAACCCTAACCCTAACCCTAACCCTAACCCTAACCCTAACCCTAACCCTAACCCTAACCCTAACCCTAACCCTAACCCTAACCCTAACCCTAACCCTAACCCTAACCCTAACCCTAACCCTAACCCTAACCCTAACCCTAACCCTAACCCTAACCCTAACCCTAACCCTAACCCTAACCCTAACCCTAACCCTAACCCTAACCCTAACCCTAACCCTAACCCTAACCCTAACCCTAACCCTAACCCTAACCCTAACCCTAACCCTAACCCTAACCCTAACCCTAACCCTAACCCTAACCCTAACCCTAACCCTAACCCTAACCCTAACCCTAACCCTAACCCTAACCCTAACCCTAACCCTAACCCTAACCCTAACCCTAACCCTAACCCTAACCCTAACCCTAACCCTAACCCTAACCCTAACCCTAACCCTAACCCTAACCCTAACCCTAACCCTAACCCTAACCCTAACCCTAACCCTAACCCTAACCCTAACCCTAACCCTAACCCTAACCCTAACCCTAACCCTAACCCTAACCCTAACCCTAACCCTAACCCTAACCCTAACCCTAACCCTAACCCTAACCCTAACCCTAACCCTAACCCTAACCCTAACCCTAACCCTAACCCTAACCCTAACCCTAACCCTAACCCTAACCCTAACCCTAACCCTAACCCTAACCCTAACCCTAACCCTAACCCTAACCCTAACCCTAACCCTAACCCTAACCCTAACCCTAACCCTAACCCTAACCCTAACCCTAACCCTAACCCTAACCCTAACCCTAACCCTAACCCTAACCCTAACCCTAACCCTAACCCTAACCCTAACCCTAACCCTAACCCTAACCCTAACCCTAACCCTAACCCTAACCCTAACCCTAACCCTAACCCTAACCCTAACCCTAACCCTAACCCTAACCCTAACCCTAACCCTAACCCTAACCCTAACCCTAACCCTAACCCTAACCCTAACCCTAACCCTAACCCTAACCCTAACCCTAACCCTAACCCTAACCCTAACCCTAACCCTAACCCTAACCCTAACCCTAACCCTAACCCTAACCCTAACCCTAACCCTAACCCTAACCCTAACCCTAACCCTAACCCTAACCCTAACCCTAACCCTAACCCTAACCCTAACCCTAACCCTAACCCTAACCCTAACCCTAACCCTAACCCTAACCCTAACCCTAACCCTAACCCTAACCCTAACCCTAACCCTAACCCTAACCCTAACCCTAACCCTAACCCTAACCCTAACCCTAACCCTAACCCTAACCCTAACCCTAACCCTAACCCTAACCCTAACCCTAACCCTAACCCTAACCCTAACCCTAACCCTAACCCTAACCCTAACCCTAACCCTAACCCTAACCCTAACCCTAACCCTAACCCTAACCCTAACCCTAACCCTAACCCTAACCCTAACCCTAACCCTAACCCTAACCCTAACCCTAACCCTAACCCTAACCCTAACCCTAACCCTAACCCTAACCCTAACCCTAACCCTAACCCTAACCCTAACCCTAACCCTAACCCTAACCCTAACCCTAACCCTAACCCTAACCCTAACCCTAACCCTAACCCTAACCCTAACCCTAACCCTAACCCTAACCCTAACCCTAACCCTAACCCTAACCCTAACCCTAACCCTAACCCTAACCCTAACCCTAACCCTAACCCTAACCCTAACCCTAACCCTAACCCTAACCCTAACCCTAACCCTAACCCTAACCCTAACCCTAACCCTAACCCTAACCCTAACCCTAACCCTAACCCTAACCCTAACCCTAACCCTAACCCTAACCCTAACCCTAACCCTAACCCTAACCCTAACCCTAACCCTAACCCTAACCCTAACCCTAACCCTAACCCTAACCCTAACCCTAACCCTAACCCTAACCCTAACCCTAACCCTAACCCTAACCCTAACCCTAACCCTAACCCTAACCCTAACCCTAACCCTAACCCTAACCCTAACCCTAACCCTAACCCTAACCCTAACCCTAACCCTAACCCTAACCCTAACCCTAACCCTAACCCTAACCCTAACCCTAACCCTAACCCTAACCCTAACCCTAACCCTAACCCTAACCCTAACCCTAACCCTAACCCTAACCCTAACCCTAACCCTAACCCTAACCCTAACCCTAACCCTAACCCTAACCCTAACCCTAACCCTAACCCTAACCCTAACCCTAACCCTAACCCTAACCCTAACCCTAACCCTAACCCTAACCCTAACCCTAACCCTAACCCTAACCCTAACCCTAACCCTAACCCTAACCCTAACCCTAACCCTAACCCTAACCCTAACCCTAACCCTAACCCTAACCCTAACCCTAACCCTAACCCTAACCCTAACCCTAACCCTAACCCTAACCCTAACCCTAACCCTAACCCTAACCCTAACCCTAACCCTAACCCTAACCCTAACCCTAACCCTAACCCTAACCCTAACCCTAACCCTAACCCTAACCCTAACCCTAACCCTAACCCTAACCCTAACCCTAACCCTAACCCTAACCCTAACCCTAACCCTAACCCTAACCCTAACCCTAACCCTAACCCTAACCCTAACCCTAACCCTAACCCTAACCCTAACCCTAACCCTAACCCTAACCCTAACCCTAACCCTAACCCTAACCCTAACCCTAACCCTAACCCTAACCCTAACCCTAACCCTAACCCTAACCCTAACCCTAACCCTAACCCTAACCCTAACCCTAACCCTAACCCTAACCCTAACCCTAACCCTAACCCTAACCCTAACCCTAACCCTAACCCTAACCCTAACCCTAACCCTAACCCTAACCCTAACCCTAACCCTAACCCTAACCCTAACCCTAACCCTAACCCTAACCCTAACCCTAACCCTAACCCTAACCCTAACCCTAACCCTAACCCTAACCCTAACCCTAACCCTAACCCTAACCCTAACCCTAACCCTAACCCTAACCCTAACCCTAACCCTAACCCTAACCCTAACCCTAACCCTAACCCTAACCCTAACCCTAACCCTAACCCTAACCCTAACCCTAACCCTAACCCTAACCCTAACCCTAACCCTAACCCTAACCCTAACCCTAACCCTAACCCTAACCCTAACCCTAACCCTAACCCTAACCCTAACCCTAACCCTAACCCTAACCCTAACCCTAACCCTAACCCTAACCCTAACCCTAACCCTAACCCTAACCCTAACCCTAACCCTAACCCTAACCCTAACCCTAACCCTAACCCTAACCCTAACCCTAACCCTAACCCTAACCCTAACCCTAACCCTAACCCTAACCCTAACCCTAACCCTAACCCTAACCCTAACCCTAACCCTAACCCTAACCCTAACCCTAACCCTAACCCTAACCCTAACCCTAACCCTAACCCTAACCCTAACCCTAACCCTAACCCTAACCCTAACCCTAACCCTAACCCTAACCCTAACCCTAACCCTAACCCTAACCCTAACCCTAACCCTAACCCTAACCCTAACCCTAACCCTAACCCTAACCCTAACCCTAACCCTAACCCTAACCCTAACCCTAACCCTAACCCTAACCCTAACCCTAACCCTAACCCTAACCCTAACCCTAACCCTAACCCTAACCCTAACCCTAACCCTAACCCTAACCCTAACCCTAACCCTAACCCTAACCCTAACCCTAACCCTAACCCTAACCCTAACCCTAACCCTAACCCTAACCCTAACCCTAACCCTAACCCTAACCCTAACCCTAACCCTAACCCTAACCCTAACCCTAACCCTAACCCTAACCCTAACCCTAACCCTAACCCTAACCCTAACCCTAACCCTAACCCTAACCCTAACCCTAACCCTAACCCTAACCCTAACCCTAACCCTAACCCTAACCCTAACCCTAACCCTAACCCTAACCCTAACCCTAACCCTAACCCTAACCCTAACCCTAACCCTAACCCTAACCCTAACCCTAACCCTAACCCTAACCCTAACCCTAACCCTAACCCTAACCCTAACCCTAACCCTAACCCTAACCCTAACCCTAACCCTAACCCTAACCCTAACCCTAACCCTAACCCTAACCCTAACCCTAACCCTAACCCTAACCCTAACCCTAACCCTAACCCTAACCCTAACCCTAACCCTAACCCTAACCCTAACCCTAACCCTAACCCTAACCCTAACCCTAACCCTAACCCTAACCCTAACCCTAACCCTAACCCTAACCCTAACCCTAACCCTAACCCTAACCCTAACCCTAACCCTAACCCTAACCCTAACCCTAACCCTAACCCTAACCCTAACCCTAACCCTAACCCTAACCCTAACCCTAACCCTAACCCTAACCCTAACCCTAACCCTAACCCTAACCCTAACCCTAACCCTAACCCTAACCCTAACCCTAACCCTAACCCTAACCCTAACCCTAACCCTAACCCTAACCCTAACCCTAACCCTAACCCTAACCCTAACCCTAACCCTAACCCTAACCCTAACCCTAACCCTAACCCTAACCCTAACCCTAACCCTAACCCTAACCCTAACCCTAACCCTAACCCTAACCCTAACCCTAACCCTAACCCTAACCCTAACCCTAACCCTAACCCTAACCCTAACCCTAACCCTAACCCTAACCCTAACCCTAACCCTAACCCTAACCCTAACCCTAACCCTAACCCTAACCCTAACCCTAACCCTAACCCTAACCCTAACCCTAACCCTAACCCTAACCCTAACCCTAACCCTAACCCTAACCCTAACCCTAACCCTAACCCTAACCCTAACCCTAACCCTAACCCTAACCCTAACCCTAACCCTAACCCTAACCCTAACCCTAACCCTAACCCTAACCCTAACCCTAACCCTAACCCTAACCCTAACCCTAACCCTAACCCTAACCCTAACCCTAACCCTAACCCTAACCCTAACCCTAACCCTAACCCTAACCCTAACCCTAACCCTAACCCTAACCCTAACCCTAACCCTAACCCTAACCCTAACCCTAACCCTAACCCTAACCCTAACCCTAACCCTAACCCTAACCCTAACCCTAACCCTAACCCTAACCCTAACCCTAACCCTAACCCTAACCCTAACCCTAACCCTAACCCTAACCCTAACCCTAACCCTAACCCTAACCCTAACCCTAACCCTAACCCTAACCCTAACCCTAACCCTAACCCTAACCCTAACCCTAACCCTAACCCTAACCCTAACCCTAACCCTAACCCTAACCCTAACCCTAACCCTAACCCTAACCCTAACCCTAACCCTAACCCTAACCCTAACCCTAACCCTAACCCTAACCCTAACCCTAACCCTAACCCTAACCCTAACCCTAACCCTAACCCTAACCCTAACCCTAACCCTAACCCTAACCCTAACCCTAACCCTAACCCTAACCCTAACCCTAACCCTAACCCTAACCCTAACCCTAACCCTAACCCTAACCCTAACCCTAACCCTAACCCTAACCCTAACCCTAACCCTAACCCTAACCCTAACCCTAACCCTAACCCTAACCCTAACCCTAACCCTAACCCTAACCCTAACCCTAACCCTAACCCTAACCCTAACCCTAACCCTAACCCTAACCCTAACCCTAACCCTAACCCTAACCCTAACCCTAACCCTAACCCTAACCCTAACCCTAACCCTAACCCTAACCCTAACCCTAACCCTAACCCTAACCCTAACCCTAACCCTAACCCTAACCCTAACCCTAACCCTAACCCTAACCCTAACCCTAACCCTAACCCTAACCCTAACCCTAACCCTAACCCTAACCCTAACCCTAACCCTAACCCTAACCCTAACCCTAACCCTAACCCTAACCCTAACCCTAACCCTAACCCTAACCCTAACCCTAACCCTAACCCTAACCCTAACCCTAACCCTAACCCTAACCCTAACCCTAACCCTAACCCTAACCCTAACCCTAACCCTAACCCTAACCCTAACCCTAACCCTAACCCTAACCCTAACCCTAACCCTAACCCTAACCCTAACCCTAACCCTAACCCTAACCCTAACCCTAACCCTAACCACGATCTGAATAAACATGGAAATATCTACACCGCTATCTGAACAAACATGGAAATATCTACACAGCTATATAAACATGGAAATATCTACACCGCTTTCTGTATAAATATGGAAATATCTAAACCGCTATCTCTATAAACATGGAAATATCTACACCGCTATCTGTATAAACATGGAAATATTTAAACGGCTATCTCCATAAACATGGAAATATGTACAACGTTATCTGTGTAAACATTGACATATCTACAGAGTTGTCTGTGTAAACATGGAAATATCTACACCGCTATCTGAATAAACATGGAAATATATACACCGCAATCTGTGCAAAGATGGAAATATCAACACTGATATCTGTGTAAACATGGAAATATATACACCGCTATCAGTGTAAAAATGGAAATATCTACGCCGCTGTGTACACATGGAAATATCTACAATGCTATCTGTGTAGACCTGGAAATATCTACACAGCTATCTGTGTAAACATGGAAATAACCACACCGCTATCTGTGTAAAGATGGAAATTTCTACACCGCAATCTGTGCAAAGATGGAAATATCTACACTTCTATCTCTGTTAACATGGAAATATCTACACCGCTATCAGTATAAACATGTAAATATCTACACCGCCATCTGTATAAACATGGAAATACCTACAATGTCATCTGTATAAACATGGAAAGATCTACACCGCCATCTGTATAAACTTGGAAATATCTACACCGCCATCTGTATAAAGATGGAAATATCTACAGTGCTTTCTGTAGAAAGATGGAAATATCGACACCGCGATCTGTATAAACATGGAAATATCTACACCGCTATCTGTATAAACATATAAATATCTACACCGCTATATGTGTAACCATGGAAATATCTACAATGCTATCTGTGAAAACATGGAAATATCTACACTGCCATCTGTGTACACATGGAAGTATCTACACAGCCACCTCTATAAACCTGGAAATATCTACACCGCTTTCTCTATAAACATGGAAATATCTACACCACTATCTCTATAAACATGGAAATATCTACATCGCTATCTGTAGAAACATGGAAATATCTCCGCTATCTGTATAAACATGGAAATGTACACCACTATCTGTATAAACATGAAAATGTCTACACCGCAGTGTAAACAAGGAAATATCTACACCGCTATCTGTGTAAAGATGGAAATAGCTACACCGCAATCTGTGCAAAGATGGAAATATCTACACTGCTATCTCTGTTAACATGGAAATATCTACACCGCTATCTGTACAAACATGGAAATATCTACACCACCATCTGTATAAACATGGAAATATCTACAAAGTCATCTGTATAAACATGGAAAGATCTACACCGCCATCTGTATAAACATGGAAGTATCTACACTGCCTTCTGTAGAAAGATGGAAATATCTACACCACGATCTGTATAAACATGGAAATTTCTACACCGCTACTTGTATAAAAGTGGAAATATCTACACCGCTATCTCTATAAACATGGAAATGTCTACACCACTGTCTGTAAAAACATGGAAATATCTACACCGCTATCTAAATAAACATGGAAATTTCTACACCGCTATCTGCATAAACATGGAAATATCTACACCAATATCTCTATAAATATGGAAATATCTACACCGCTATCTACATAAACATGGAAATATCTACACCGCTATCTGTATAAACATGGAAATATCTAAACCGCTATCTCTATAAACATAGAAGTATCTACAAAGTTATCTGAGTAAACATGGACATATCTACAGACTTATCTCTGTAAACTTGGAAATATCTACACCGCTATCTGAATAGACATGGAAATATCTACACTGCAATCTCTGCAAAGATGGAAATATCTACACCGCTATCTGTGTAAACATGGAATTATCTACACCGCTATCTGTATAAACATGGAAATATCTACACCGCTGTCTGTATAAACATGGAAATATCTACGCCACCATGTCTATAAACATGGAAATATCTGCACTGCAATCAGTATAAACATGGAAACATGTACACCGCTATCTGTATAAACATGGGAATATGTACACCGCTATCTTTATAAACAAGGATATATATCCACCGCTATCTGTATAAACATGGAAATATCTACACCGCTATCTGTATAAATATGGAAATATCTACACCGCTATCTGTGTAAACATGGAAATATCTGCAAAGCTATCTGTGTAAACATGGAAATATCTACACAGCTATCTGTGCAAACTTGGAAATATATACACCGCTATCTGTGTAAAGATGGAAATATCTACACCACCGTCTGTGCAAAGAAGGAAAAATCTAAACTGCTATCTCTGTAAACATGGAAATACCTTCACTGCTATCTGTATAAACATGGAAATATCTACACGGCCATCTGTATAAACATGGAAATAACTACAAAGTCATCTGTATAAACATGGAAAGATCTACATCGCCATCTGTATAAACATGGAAAGATCTACACCGCCATCTGAATAAACATGGAAATTTCTACACCGCTGCCTGTAAACATGGAAATATCTACACTGCTATCTGTATAAACATGGAAATTTCTCGAACGCTATCTGAATAAACGTGGAAAAATGTACACCGCTATCTGCATAAACATTGAAATATGTACACCACTATCTGAGTAAATATGGAAATATCTACACCGCTATCTCTATAAACATGGAAATATCTACACCGCTATCTGTGTAAACATGGAAATATCTACAACGCTATCTGTGTAAACATGGAAATATCTACACAGCTATCTGTGTAAACTTGGAAATATCTACACCGCTTTCTGTATAAATATGGAAATATCTACACATTTATCTCTATAAACATGGAAATATATACACTGCTATCTGTATACACATGGAAATATCTACACCGCTATCTGTATAAATATGGAAATATCTACTCCGCTATCTCTATAAACATGGAAATATCTACACCGGTATCCGTGCAAAGATGGAAATCTCTACATTGCTATCTCTGTAAACATGGAAATATCTAAAACGCTATCTGAATAAACATGGAAATATCTACACAACAATCTGTGCAAAGATGGAAATATCTACACCGCTATCTGTGTAAACATTGAAATATCTACACCGCTATCTGTATAAACATGGAAATATCTACACCGCCATCTGTATAAACATGGAAATATCTACATCGCTATCTGTATAACCATGGGAATACGTACACCACGATCTGTAAACAAGGAAATATCTCCACCACTATCTGTATAAACATGGAAATATCTACACCGCTATCTGTATAAACATGGAAATATCTACACCGCTATCTGTATAAACATGGAAATATCAACAACGCTATCTGTGTAAACATGGAAATATCTCCACAGCTATCTGTGTAAACTGGGAAATAGCTACACCGCTATCAGTGTAAACATGGAAATATCTACACCGCAGTCTGTGCAAAGATGGAATTATCGTCACCGCAATCTCTATAAACATGGAAATATCTACACCGCTATCTGTATAAACATGGAAATATCTACACCGCTATCTGTATAAACATGGAAATATCTACACCGCCATCTGTATAGACATGCAAATATCTACACTGCCATTTGTATAAATATGGAAATATCTACATCGCTTTCTGTAAAAATATGTAAATATCTACACCGTTATCTCTATAAAGATGGAAATATCTACACCACCATTTGTATAAACATGGAAATATCAACACCGCTATCTCTATAAACATGGAAATATCTAAACGGCCATCTGTATAAACATACAAATATCTACACTGTCATCTGCATAAATATGGAAATATCTACAACACCATCTCTTTAAACATGGAAATATCTACACTGCCATGTGTATACACATCAAAATATCTACACAGCCATCTGTATAAACATGGTAATATCTACACCGCTATCTCTATAAACATGGAAATATCTACACCGCTGTCTGTATAAACATGGAAATATATACACCGCTATCTCTATAGACATGGAAATGTCTACCCCGCAATCTGTGTAAACATGGAAATAACTACAACGCTATCTGTGTAAACATGGAAATATCTACACAGCTATCTGTGTAAACTTCGAAATGTCTCCACTGCTATCTGTGTAAAGCTGGAAATATCTACACTACAATCTGTGCAAAGATGGAAATATCTACACCGCTACCTCTGTATACATGGAAATATCTACACCGCTATCTCTATAAACATGGAAATACCTACACCGCGTTCTGTATAAACATGGAAATATCTACAAAGTCATCTGTATAAACCTGGAAATATCTACACCACCATCTCTATAAACATGGAAATATCCACACCGCTATCTGTATAAACATGGAAATATCTACACCGCTATCTGTATAAACATGGAAATACCAACACAGCTATCTGTATAAACATGGAAATATCTACAACGCTATCTGTATAAACACTGAAATATCTACACCAATATCTCTATAAACATGGAAATACCTTCACAACCATCTCTATACACATGGAAATATCTACACCACTATCTCTATAATCATAGAAATATCTACACCGCCATCTCTATAAACATGGAAATATCTACACCGCCATCTGCATGAACATGGAAATATCTACACTGCTATCTGTATAAACATGGAAATATCTACACCGCCATCTGTATAAACATGGAAATATCTACATTGCCATCTGAGGAAAATGGAAATATCTACACCGCGATCTGTATAAAAATGGAAATATCTACACCGCTACCTGAATAAACATGGAAATATCTACACCACCATCTGCAGAAAGATGGAAATATCTACACCGCGATCTTTATAAACATGGAAATTTCTACACCGCTACCTTTATAAACATGGAAATATCTAAACCGCTATCTGTATAAACATGGAAATATCTACAGCACGATCTGTATAAACATGGAAATATCTTCACCGCGATCTGTATAAATATGGAAGTATCTACACCGGTATCTCTATAAACATGGAAATATCTACACCGCTATCTGTATAAACATGGAAATATCTACACCGCTATCTCTATAAACATGGAAATATCTACACCGCCATCTGTATAAACATGGAAATATCTACACAGCTATCGGTATAATTTTGGAAATATCTACACCATTATCTCTATAAACATGGAAATATCTACACTGCTATATGTATAAACATAGAAATATCTACACCGCTATGTCTATAAACATGGAAATATCTACACCGCCATCTGTATAAACATCCAAATATCTACACAGTCATCTGTATAAACATGGAAATATGTACATCACCATCTCTATAAACATGGAAATATCTACACTGCCAACTGTATACACATGGAAATATCTATACAGCCATCTGTATAAACATGGAAATATCTACACCGCTATCCCTCTAAGCATGGAAATATCTACACGGCTATCTGTATAAACATGGTAATATCTACATCGCTATCTATATAAACATGGAAATGTCTCCACCGCTATCTGTATGAACATGGAAATATAAAAACTGCTATCTGTATAAACATGTAAATATCTACACCGCTGTATAAACATGGAAATATCTACAACGCTATCTCTGTGAACATGGAAATATCTACACAGCTGTCTGTGTAAACTTGGAAATACCTACACCGCTATCTGTGTAAAGATGGAAATATCTACACCGCAATCTGTGCAAAGATGGAAATATCTAAAGTGCTATCTCTGTTAACATGGAAATATCTACACCGCTATCTGTATAAACATGGAAATACCTACAACGACATCTGTATAAACATGGAAATATCTACACCGCCGTCTGCATAAAGATGGAAATATCTACACTGCCATCTGTATAAAGATGGAAATATCTACACCACGATCTGTATAAACATGGAAATTTCTACACCGCTACCAGTATAAATATGGAAATATCTACACCGCCATCAGTAAAAACATGGAAATATCTACACTGCCATATGAGGAAAATGGAATTATCTACACCGCGATCTGTACAAACATGGAAATATCTACACCGCTACCTGTATAAACATGGAAATATCTACACCGTTATCTGTATAAACATGGAAATATCAACACTGCCACCTGAGGAAAATGGAAATATCCACACCGCGATCTGTATAAAAGTGGAAATATCTACACCGCTACCTGCATAAACATGGGAATATCTACACCGCTATCTGTATAAACATGGAAATATCTACAACACTATCTCTGTAAACCTGGAAATATCTACACAGCTATCTGTATAAACTGGGAAATAGCTACACCGCTATCAGTGTAAACATAGAAATATCTACACCGCAATCTGTGCAAAGATGGAATTATCTAAACCGCTATCTCTGTAAACATGGAAATATCTACACCACTATCTGTATAAACATGGAAATATCTACACCGCTATCTGTAAAACATGGAAAAATCTACACCACCATCGGTATAAACATGGAAATATCCACACTGCCATCTGCTTAAATATGGAAATATCTACACCGATATCTGTATAAATATGTAAATATCTATACCGTTATCTCCATAAACATGGAAATATGTACACCAATATCTGTATAAACATAGAAATATCTACACTGCCATCTCTATAAACATGGAAATATCTACACCGCCATCTGTATAAACATGCAAATATCTACAAAGTCATCTGTACAAACATGGAAATATGCACACCACCATCTCTGTAAACATGGACATATCCACACTGCCATCTGTATACACATGGAAATATCTACAGAGCCATCTGTATAAACATGGTAATATCTACACCGCTATCTCTATAAACATGGAAATATCTACACCGCTATCTGTGTAAGCATGGAAATATATACAACGCTATCTGTATAAACATGGAAATGTCTACAACGCTATCTGTGTAAACATGGAAATATCTACACAGCTATCTGTGTAAACTTGGAAATATCTACACCGCTATCTGTATAAAGATGGAAATATCTACACTGCAATCAGTGCAAAGATGGAAATATCTACACAGCTACCTCTGTAAACATGGAAATATCTGCACCGCTATCTGTATAAACATGGAAATGTCTACAAAGTCATCTGTATAAACTTGGAAATATCTACACCACCATCTCTATAAACATGGAAATATCTACACTGCCATCTGTATACACATGGAAATATCTACACACCCATCTGTATAAACATGGAAATATCTCCACCACTATCTGTATAAACATGGAAATATCTACACCGCTATCTGTATTAACATGGAAATATCTCCACCGCTATCTGTATAAACATGGAAATATCTACACCACCATGTGTATAAACATGCAAATATCTACACAGTCATCGGTATAAACATGGAAATATCTACACCACCATCTCTAAAAACATGGAAATATCTATAATGCCATCTGTGTACCCATGGAAATATCTACACAGCCATCTGTGTAAACTTCGAAATATCTACACCGCTATCTCTACAAACATGGAAATATCTACAGCGCTATCTGTATACACATGGAAATATCTACATCACTATCTTTATAAACATGGAAATATCTACATCACGATCTGAATAAACATGGAAATACCTACACCGATTTCTGAATAAACATGGAAATATCTACACCGCTATCTACATAAAGATGGAAATACTTACCCCGCTATCTGTATAAATATGGAAATATCTACACCGATATCTCTATATACATGGAAATATCTACACCGCTATCAGTATAAACATGGAAATATCTAACACGCTATCTCTATAAACATGGAAATTTCTACACCACTACCTTTATAAATATGGAAATATCCACACTGCCATCTGTACAAACATGGAAATATCTACACCGCCATGTGTATAAACATGCAAATATCTACACAGTCATCTCTATAAACATTTAAATATCTACACCAACATCTCTGTAAACATGGAAATATCTACACCACCATCTGTATAAACATGTTAATATCTACACCACTATCGGTATAATTATGGAAATATCTACACCGTTATCTCTATAAACATGGAAATATCTACACCGCTACGTCTATAAACATGGAAATATCTACACAGCCATCTGTATAAACATGGAAATATCTGCACAGTCATCTGTATAAACATGGAAATATCTACATCACCATCTCTACAAACATGGAAATATCTACACTGCCATCTGTATACACATGGGAATATCTACACAGCCATATGTATAAACATGGAAATATCTACACAGCTATCTCTAAAAAAATGGAAATATCTATACTGCTATCTGTATAAACTTGGAAATATCTACATCGCTATCTGTATAAACATGGAAATATCTCCACCCCTATCTCTATAAACATGCAAATATATACATCGCTATCTGTGTAAACATGAAAATATCTAAGCCGCTGTGTAAACATGGAAATATCTACACAGCTATCTCTGTAAACTTGGAAGTAACTACACTGCTATCTGTGTAAAGATGGAAATATCTACACCGCAATCTGTGCAAAGATGGAAAATCTACACTGCTATCTCTGTTAACATGGATATATCTACACCGCTATCAGTGTAAACATGGAAATATCTACACCGCCATCTGTATAAACATGGGAATATCTACAAAGTCATCTTTATAAACATGGAAAGATCTACACCGCTATCTGTATAAACATGGAAATATCTACACCGCCATCTGTATAAAGATGGAAATATCTACACCGCCTTCTGTAGAAAGATGGAAATATCTACACCGCAATCTGTATAAACATGGAAATATATACACTGGTATCTGTATAAACATGTAAATATCTACACCGCTATCTGTGTAAACATGGAAATATCTGCAACGCTATCTGTGTAAACATGGAAATATCTACAGAGCTATCGGTGTAATCTTGGAAATATCTACACCGCAATCTGTGTAAAGATGGAAACATCTACACCGCAATCTGTATAAACATGGAAATATCTACACCGCTACCTCTGTAAACATGGAAATGTCTACACCGATATCTGTATAAACATGGAAATATCTACACTGCCATTTGTATAAACATGGAAATATCTACAAAGTCATTTGTATAAACATGGAAATATCTACACTACCAACTCTATAAACGTGGAAATATCTACACTTCCATCTGTATACACATGGAAATATCAACACAGCCATCTGTATAAACATGGAAATACCTACACCGCTATCTGTATAAACATGGAAATATCTACACCGCCATCTGTATAAACATGGAAATATCTACATCGCTATCTGTATAACCATGGGAATACGTACACCATGATCTGTAAACAAGGAAATATCTCCACCACTATCTGTATAAACATGGAAATATCTACACCGCTATCTGTATAAACATGGAAATATCTACACCGCTATCTGTATAAACATGGAAATATCAACAACGCTATCTGTGTAAACATGGAAATATCTCCACAGCTATCTGTGTAAACTGGGAAATAGCTACACCGCTATCAGTGTAAACATGGAAATATCTACACCGCAGTCTGTGCAAAGATGGAATTATCGTCACCGCAATCTCTATAAACATGGAAATATCTACACCGCTATCTGTATAAACATGGAAATATCTACACCGCTATCTGTATAAACATGGAAATATCTACACCGCCATCTGTATAGACATGCAAATATCTACACTGCCATTTGTATAAATATGGAAATATCTACATCGCTTTCTGTAAAAATATGTAAATATCTACACCGTTATCTCTATAAAGATGGAAATATCTACACCACCATTTGTATAAACATGGAAATATCAACACCGCTATCTCTATAAACATGGAAATATCTAAACGGCCATCTGTATAAACATACAAATATCTACACTGTCATCTGCATAAATATGGAAATATCTACAACACCATCTCTTTAAACATGGAAATATCTACACTGCCATGTGTATACACATCAAAATATCTACACAGCCATCTGTATAAACATGGTAATATCTACACCGCTATCTCTATAAACATGGAAATATCTACACCGCTGTCTGTATAAACATGGAAATATATACACCGCTATCTCTATAGACATGGAAATGTCTACCCCGCGATCTGTGTAAACATGGAAATAACTACAACGCTATCTGTGTAAACATGGAAATATCTACACAGCTATCTGTGTAAACTTCGAAATGTCTCCACTGCTATCTGTGTAAAGCTGGAAATATCTACACTACAATCTGTGCAAAGATGGAAATATCTACACCGCTACCTCTGTATACATGGAAATATCTACACCGCTATCTCTATAAACATGGAAATACCTACACCGCGTTCTGTATAAACATGGAAATATCTACAAAGTCATCTGTATAAACCTGGAAATATCTACACCACCATCTCTATAAACATGGAAATATCCACACCGCTATCTGTATAAACATGGAAATATCTACACCGCTATCTGTATAAACATGGAAATACCAACACAGCTATCTGTATAAACATGGAAATATCTACAACGCTATCTGTATAAACACTGAAATATCTACACCAATATCTCTATAAACATGGAAATACCTTCACAACCATCTCTATACACATGGAAATATCTACACCACTATCTCTATAATCATAGAAATATCTACACCGCCATCTCTATAAACATGGAAATATCTACACCGCCATCTGCATGAACATGGAAATATCTACACTGCTATCTGTATAAACATGGAAATATCTACACCGCCATCTGTATAAACATGGAAATATCTACATTGCCATCTGAGGAAAATGGAAATATCTACACCGCGATCTGTATAAAAATGGAAATATCTACACGGCTACCTGAATAAACATGGAAATATCTACACCACCATCTGCAGAAAGATGGAAATATCTACACCGCGATCTTTATAAACATGGAAATTTCTACACCGCTACCTTTATAAACATGGAAATATCTAAACCGCTATCTGTATAAACATGGAAATATCTACAGCACGATCTGTATAAACATGGAAATATCTTCACCGCGATCTGTATAAATATGGAAGTATCTACACCGGTATCTCTATAAACATGGAAATATCTACACCGCTATCTGTATAAACATGGAAATATCTACACCGCTATCTCTATAAACATGGAAATATCTACACCGCCATCTGTATAAACATGGAAATATCTACACAGCTATCGGTATAATTTTGGAAATATCTACACCATTATCTCTATAAACATGGAAATATCTACACTGCTATATGTATAAACATAGAAATATCTACACCGCTATGTCTATAAACATGGAAATATCTACACCGCCATCTGTATAAACATCCAAATATCTACACAGTCATCTGTATAAACATGGAAATATGTACATCACCATCTCTATAAACATGGAAATATCTACACTGCCAACTGTATACACATGGAAATATCTATACAGCCATCTGTATAAACATGGAAATATCTACACCGCTATCCCTCTAAGCATGGAAATATCTACACGGCTATCTGTATAAACATGGTAATATCTACATCGCTATCTATATAAACATGGAAATGTCTCCACCGCTATCTGTATGAACATGGAAATATAAAAACTGCTATCTGTATAAACATGTAAATATCTACACCGCTGTATAAACATGGAAATATCTACAACGCTATCTCTGTGAACATGGAAATATCTACACAGCTGTCTGTGTAAACTTGGAAATACCTACACCGCTATCTGTGTAAAGATGGAAATATCTACACCGCAATCTGTGCAAAGATGGAAATATCTAAAGTGCTATCTCTGTTAACATGGAAATATCTACACCGCTATCTGTATAAACATGGAAATACCTACAACGACATCTGTATAAACATGGAAATATCTACACCGCCGTCTGCATAAAGATGGAAATATCTACACCACGATCTGTATAAACATGGAAATTTCTACACCGCTACCAGTATAAATATGGAAATATCTACACCGCCATCAGTAAAAACATGGAAATATCTACACTGCCATATGAGGAAAATGGAATTATCTACACCGCGATCTGTACAAACATGGAAATATCTACACCGCTACCTGTATAAACATGGAAATATCTACACCGTTATCTGTATAAACATGGAAATATCAACACTGCCACCTGAGGAAAATGGAAATATCCACACCGCGATCTGTATAAAAGTGGAAATATCTACACCGCTACCTGCATAAACATGGGAATATCTACACCGCTATCTGTATAAACATGGAAATATCTACAACACTATCTCTGTAAACCTGGAAATATCTACACAGCTATCTGTATAAACTGGGAAATAGCTACACCGCTATCAGTGTAAACATAGAAATATCTACACCGCAATCTGTGCAAAGATGGAATTATCTAAACCGCTATCTCTGTAAACATGGAAATATCTACACCACTATCTGTATAAACATGGAAATATCTACACCGCTATCTGTAAAACATGGAAAAATCTACACCACCATCGGTATAAACATGGAAATATCCACACTGCCATCTGCTTAAATATGGAAATATCTACACCGATATCTGTATAAATATGTAAATATCTATACCGTTATCTCCATAAACATGGAAATATGTACACCAATATCTGTATAAACATAGAAATATCTACACTGCCATCTCTATAAACATGGAAATATCTACACCGCCATCTGTATAAACATGCAAATATCTACAAAGTCATCTGTACAAACATGGAAATATGCACACCACCATCTCTGTAAACATGGACATATCCACACTGCCATCTGTATACACATGGAAATATCTACAGAGCCATCTGTATAAACATGGTAATATCTACACCGCTATCTCTATAAACATGGAAATATCTACACCGCTATCTGTGTAAGCATGGAAATATATACAACGCTATCTGTATAAACATGGAAATGTCTACAACGCTATCTGTGTAAACATGGAAATATCTACACAGCTATCTGTGTAAACTTGGAAATATCTACACCGCTATCTGTATAAAGATGGAAATATCTACACTGCAATCAGTGCAAAGATGGAAATATCTACACAGCTACCTCTGTAAACATGGAAATATCTGCACCGCTATCTGTATAAACATGGAAATGTCTACAAAGTCATCTGTATAAACTTGGAAATATCTACACCACCATCTCTATAAACATGGAAATATCTACACTGCCATCTGTATACACATGGAAATATCTACACACCCATCTGTATAAACATGGAAATATCTCCACCACTATCTGTATAAACATGGAAATATCTACACCGCTATCTGTATTAACATGGAAATATCTCCACCGCTATCTGTATAAACATGGAAATATCTACACCACCATGTGTATAAACATGCAAATATCTACACAGTCATCGGTATAAACATGGAAATATCTACACCACCATCTCTAAAAACATGGAAATATCTATAATGCCATCTGTGTACCCATGGAAATATCTACACAGCCATCTGTGTAAACTTCGAAATATCTACACCGCTATCTCTACAAACATGGAAATATCTACAGCGCTATCTGTATACACATGGAAATATCTACATCACTATCTTTATAAACATGGAAATATCTACATCACGATCTGAATAAACATGGAAATACCTACACCGATTTCTGAATAAACATGGAAATATCTACACCGCTATCTACATAAAGATGGAAATACTTACCCCGCTATCTGTATAAATATGGAAATATCTACACCGATATCTCTATATACATGGAAATATCTACACCGCTATCAGTATAAACATGGAAATATCTAACACGCTATCTCTATAAACATGGAAATTTCTACACCACTACCTTTATAAATATGGAAATATCCACACTGCCATCTGTACAAACATGGAAATATCTACACCGCCATGTGTATAAACATGCAAATATCTACACAGTCATCTCTATAAACATTTAAATATCTACACCAACATCTCTGTAAACATGGAAATATCTACACCACCATCTGTATAAACATGTTAATATCTACACCACTATCGGTATAATTATGGAAATATCTACACCGTTATCTCTATAAACATGGAAATATCTACACCGCTACGTCTATAAACATGGAAATATCTACACAGCCATCTGTATAAACATGGAAATATCTGCACAGTCATCTGTATAAACATGGAAATATCTACATCACCATCTCTACAAACATGGAAATATCTACACTGCCATCTGTATACACATGGGAATATCTACACAGCCATATGTATAAACATGGAAATATCTACACAGCTATCTCTAAAAAAATGGAAATATCTATACTGCTATCTGTATAAACTTGGAAATATCTACATCGCTATCTGTATAAACATGGAAATATCTCCACCCCTATCTCTATAAACATGCAAATATATACATCGCTATCTGTGTAAACATGAAAATATCTAAGCCGCTGTGTAAACATGGAAATATCTACACAGCTATCTCTGTAAACTTGGAAGTAACTACACTGCTATCTGTGTAAAGATGGAAATATCTACACCGCAATCTGTGCAAAGATGGAAAATCTACACTGCTATCTCTGTTAACATGGATATATCTACACCGCTATCAGTGTAAACATGGAAATATCTACACCGCCATCTGTATAAACATGGGAATATCTACAAAGTCATCTTTATAAACATGGAAAGATCTACACCGCTATCTGTATAAACATGGAAATATCTACACTGCCATCTGTATAAAGATGGAAATATCTACACCGCCTTCTGTAGAAAGATGGAAATATCTACACCGCAATCTGTATAAACATGGAAATATATACACTGGTATCTGTATAAACATGTAAATATCTACACCGCTATCTGTGTAAACATGGAAATATCTGCAACGCTATCTGTGTAAACATGGAAATATCTACAGAGCTATCGGTGTAATCTTGGAAATATCTACACCGCAATCTGTGTAAAGATGGAAACATCTACACCGCAATCTGTATAAACATGGAAATATCTACACCGCTACCTCTGTAAACATGGAAATGTCTACACCGATATCTGTATAAACATGGAAATATCTACACTGCCATTTGTATAAACATGGAAATATCTACAAAGTCATTTGTATAAACATGGAAATATCTACACTACCAACTCTATAAACGTGGAAATATCTACACTTCCATCTGTATACACATGGAAATATCAACACAGCCATCTGTATAAACATGGAAATACCTACACCGCTATCTGTATAAACATGGAAATATCTACACCGCCATCTGTATAAACATGGAAATATCTACATCGCTATCTGTATAACCATGGGAATACGTACACCATGATCTGTAAACAAGGAAATATCTCCACCACTATCTGTATAAACATGGAAATATCTACACCGCTATCTGTATAAACATGGAAATATCTACACCGCTATCTGTATAAACATGGAAATATCAACAACGCTATCTGTGTAAACATGGAAATATCTCCACAGCTATCTGTGTAAACTGGGAAATAGCTACACCGCTATCAGTGTAAACATGGAAATATCTACACCGCAGTCTGTGCAAAGATGGAATTATCGTCACCGCAATCTCTATAAACATGGAAATATCTACACCGCTATCTGTATAAACATGGAAATATCTACACCGCTATCTGTATAAACATGGAAATATCTACACCGCCATCTGTATAGACATGCAAATATCTACACTGCCATTTGTATAAATATGGAAATATCTACATCGCTTTCTGTAAAAATATGTAAATATCTACACCGTTATCTCTATAAAGATGGAAATATCTACACCACCATTTGTATAAACATGGAAATATCAACACCGCTATCTCTATAAACATGGAAATATCTAAACGGCCATCTGTATAAACATACAAATATCTACACTGTCATCTGCATAAATATGGAAATATCTACAACACCATCTCTTTAAACATGGAAATATCTACACTGCCATGTGTATACACATCAAAATATCTACACAGCCATCTGTATAAACATGGTAATATCTACACCGCTATCTCTATAAACATGGAAATATCTACACCGCTGTCTGTATAAACATGGAAATATATACACCGCTATCTCTATAGACATGGAAATGTCTACCCCGCGATCTGTGTAAACATGGAAATAACTACAACGCTATCTGTGTAAACATGGAAATATCTACACAGCTATCTGTGTAAACTTCGAAATGTCTCCACTGCTATCTGTGTAAAGCTGGAAATATCTACACTACAATCTGTGCAAAGATGGAAATATCTACACCGCTACCTCTGTATACATGGAAATATCTACACCGCTATCTCTATAAACATGGAAATACCTACACCGCGTTCTGTATAAACATGGAAATATCTACAAAGTCATCTGTATAAACCTGGAAATATCTACACCACCATCTCTATAAACATGGAAATATCCACACCGCTATCTGTATAAACATGGAAATATCTACACCGCTATCTGTATAAACATGGAAATACCAACACAGCTATCTGTATAAACATGGAAATATCTACAACGCTATCTGTATAAACACTGAAATATCTACACCAATATCTCTATAAACATGGAAATACCTTCACAACCATCTCTATACACATGGAAATATCTACACCACTATCTCTATAATCATAGAAATATCTACACCGCCATCTCTATAAACATGGAAATATCTACACCGCCATCTGCATGAACATGGAAATATCTACACTGCTATCTGTATAAACATGGAAATATCTACACCGCCATCTGTATAAACATGGAAATATCTACATTGCCATCTGAGGAAAATGGAAATATCTACACCGCGATCTGTATAAAAATGGAAATATCTACACCGCTACCTGAATAAACATGGAAATATCTACACCACCATCTGCAGAAAGATGGAAATATCTACACCGCGATCTTTATAAACATGGAAATTTCTACACCGCTACCTTTATAAACATGGAAATATCTAAACCGCTATCTGTATAAACATGGAAATATCTACAGCACGATCTGTATAAACATGGAAATATCTTCACCGCGATCTGTATAAATATGGAAGTATCTACACCGGTATCTCTATAAACATGGAAATATCTACACCGCTATCTGTATAAACATGGAAATATCTACACCGCTATCTCTATAAACATGGAAATATCTACACCGCCATCTGTATAAACATGGAAATATCTACACAGCTATCGGTATAATTTTGGAAATATCTACACCATTATCTCTATAAACATGGAAATATCTACACTGCTATATGTATAAACATAGAAATATCTACACCGCTATGTCTATAAACATGGAAATATCTACACCGCCATCTGTATAAACATCCAAATATCTACACAGTCATCTGTATAAACATGGAAATATGTACATCACCATCTCTATAAACATGGAAATATCTACACTGCCAACTGTATACACATGGAAATATCTATACAGCCATCTGTATAAACATGGAAATATCTACACCGCTATCCCTCTAAGCATGGAAATATCTACACGGCTATCTGTATAAACATGGTAATATCTACATCGCTATCTATATAAACATGGAAATGTCTCCACCGCTATCTGTATGAACATGGAAATATAAAAACTGCTATCTGTATAAACATGTAAATATCTACACCGCTGTATAAACATGGAAATATCTACAACGCTATCTCTGTGAACATGGAAATATCTACACAGCTGTCTGTGTAAACTTGGAAATACCTACACCGCTATCTGTGTAAAGATGGAAATATCTACACCGCAATCTGTGCAAAGATGGAAATATCTAAAGTGCTATCTCTGTTAACATGGAAATATCTACACCGCTATCTGTATAAACATGGAAATACCTACAACGACATCTGTATAAACATGGAAATACCTACACCGCCGTCTGCATAAAGATGGAAATATCTACACTGCCATCTGTATAAAGATGGAAATATCTACACCACGATCTGTATAAACATGGAAATTTCTACACCGCTACCAGTATAAATATGGAAATATCTACACCGCCATCAGTAAAAACATGGAAATATCTACACTGCCATATGAGGAAAATGGAATTATCTACACCGCGATCTGTACAAACATGGAAATATCTACACCGCTACCTGTATAAACATGGAAATATCTACACCGTTATCTGTATAAACATGGAAATATCAACACTGCCACCTGAGGAAAATGGAAATATCCACACTGCGATCTGTATAAAAGTGGAAATATCTACACCGCTACCTGCATAAACATGGGAATATCTACACCGCTATCTGTATAAACATGGAAATATCTACAACACTATCTCTGTAAACCTGGAAATATCTACACAGCTATCTGTATAAACTGGGAAATAGCTACACCGCTATCAGTGTAAACATAGAAATATCTACACCGCAATCTGTGCAAAGATGGAATTATCTAAACCGCTATCTCTGTAAACATGGAAATATCTACACCACTATCTGTATAAACATGGAAATATCTACACCGCTATCTGTAAAACATGGAAAAATCTACACCACCATCGGTATAAACATGGAAATATCCACACTGCCATCTGCTTAAATATGGAAATATCTACACCGATATCTGTATAAATATGTAAATATCTATACCGTTATCTCCATAAACATGGAAATATGTACACCAATATCTGTATAAACATAGAAATATCTACACTGCCATCTCTATAAACATGGAAATATCTACACCGCCATCTGTATAAACATGCAAATATCTACAAAGTCATCTGTACAAACATGGAAATATGCACACCACCATCTCTGTAAACATGGACATATCCACACTGCCATCTGTATACACATGGAAATATCTACAGAGCCATCTGTATAAACATGGTAATATCTACACCGCTATCTCTATAAACATGGAAATATCTACACCGCTATCTGTGTAAGCATGGAAATATATACAACGCTATCTGTATAAACATGGAAATGTCTACAACGCTATCTGTGTAAACATGGAAATATCTACACAGCTATCTGTGTAAACTTGGAAATATCTACACCGCTATCTGTATAAAGATGGAAATATCTACACTGCAATCAGTGCAAAGATGGAAATATCTACACAGCTACCTCTGTAAACATGGAAATATCTGCACCGCTATCTGTATAAACATGGAAATGTCTACAAAGTCATCTGTATAAACTTGGAAATATCTACACCACCATCTCTATAAACATGGAAATATCTACACTGCCATCTGTATACACATGGAAATATCTACACACCCATCTGTATAAACATGGAAATATCTCCACCACTATCTGTATAAACATGGAAATATCTACACCGCTATCTGTATTAACATGGAAATATCTCCACCGCTATCTGTATAAACATGGAAATATCTACACCACCATGTGTATAAACATGCAAATATCTACACAGTCATCGGTATAAACATGGAAATATCTACACCACCATCTCTAAAAACATGGAAATATCTATAATGCCATCTGTGTACCCATGGAAATATCTACACAGCCATCTGTGTAAACTTCGAAATATCTACACCGCTATCTCTACAAACATGGAAATATCTACAGCGCTATCTGTATACACATGGAAATATCTACATCACTATCTTTATAAACATGGAAATATCTACATCACGATCTGAATAAACATGGAAATACCTACACCGATTTCTGAATAAACATGGAAATATCTACACCGCTATCTACATAAAGATGGAAATACTTACCCCGCTATCTGTATAAATATGGAAATATCTACACCGATATCTCTATATACATGGAAATATCTACACCGCTATCAGTATAAACATGGAAATATCTAACACGCTATCTCTATAAACATGGAAATTTCTACACCACTACCTTTATAAATATGGAAATATCCACACTGCCATCTGTACAAACATGGAAATATCTACACCGCCATGTGTATAAACATGCAAATATCTACACAGTCATCTCTATAAACATTTAAATATCTACACCAACATCTCTGTAAACATGGAAATATCTACACCACCATCTGTATAAACATGTTAATATCTACACCACTATCGGTATAATTATGGAAATATCTACACCGTTATCTCTATAAACATGGAAATATCTACACCGCTACGTCTATAAACATGGAAATATCTACACAGCCATCTGTATAAACATGGAAATATCTGCACAGTCATCTGTATAAACATGGAAATATCTACATCACCATCTCTACAAACATGGAAATATCTACACTGCCATCTGTATACACATGGGAATATCTACACAGCCATATGTATAAACATGGAAATATCTACACAGCTATCTCTAAAAAAATGGAAATATCTATACTGCTATCTGTATAAACTTGGAAATATCTACATCGCTATCTGTATAAACATGGAAATATCTCCACCCCTATCTCTATAAACATGCAAATATATACATCGCTATCTGTGTAAACATGAAAATATCTAAGCCGCTGTGTAAACATGGAAATATCTACACAGCTATCTCTGTAAACTTGGAAGTAACTACACTGCTATCTGTGTAAAGATGGAAATATCTACACCGCAATCTGTGCAAAGATGGAAAATCTACACTGCTATCTCTGTTAACATGGATATATCTACACCGCTATCAGTGTAAACATGGAAATATCTACACCGCCATCTGTATAAACATGGGAATATCTACAAAGTCATCTTTATAAACATGGAAAGATCTACACCGCTATCTGTATAAACATGGAAATATCTACACCGCCATCTGTATAAAGATGGAAATATCTACACCGCCTTCTGTAGAAAGATGGAAATATCTACACCGCAATCTGTATAAACATGGAAATATATACACTGGTATCTGTATAAACATGTAAATATCTACACCGCTATCTGTGTAAACATGGAAATATCTGCAACGCTATCTGTGTAAACATGGAAATATCTACAGAGCTATCGGTGTAATCTTGGAAATATCTACACCGCAATCTGTGTAAAGATGGAAACATCTACACCGCAATCTGTATAAACATGGAAATATCTACACCGCTACCTCTGTAAACATGGAAATGTCTACACCGATATCTGTATAAACATGGAAATATCTACACTGCCATTTGTATAAACATGGAAATATCTACAAAGTCATTTGTATAAACATGGAAATATCTACACTACCAACTCTATAAACGTGGAAATATCTACACTTCCATCTGTATACACATGGAAATATCAACACAGCCATCTGTATAAACATGGAAATACCTACACCGCTATCTGTATAAACATGGAAATATCTACACCGCCATCTGTATAAACATGGAAATATCTACATCGCTATCTGTATAACCATGGGAATACGTACACCATGATCTGTAAACAAGGAAATATCTCCACCACTATCTGTATAAACATGGAAATATCTACACCGCTATCTGTATAAACATGGAAATATCTACACCGCTATCTGTATAAACATGGAAATATCAACAACGCTATCTGTGTAAACATGGAAATATCTCCACAGCTATCTGTGTAAACTGGGAAATAGCTACACCGCTATCAGTGTAAACATGGAAATATCTACACCGCAGTCTGTGCAAAGATGGAATTATCGTCACCGCAATCTCTATAAACATGGAAATATCTACACCGCTATCTGTATAAACATGGAAATATCTACACCGCTATCTGTATAAACATGGAAATATCTACACCGCCATCTGTATAGACATGCAAATATCTACACTGCCATTTGTATAAATATGGAAATATCTACATCGCTTTCTGTAAAAATATGTAAATATCTACACCGTTATCTCTATAAAGATGGAAATATCTACACCACCATTTGTATAAACATGGAAATATCAACACCGCTATCTCTATAAACATGGAAATATCTAAACGGCCATCTGTATAAACATACAAATATCTACACTGTCATCTGCATAAATATGGAAATATCTACAACACCATCTCTTTAAACATGGAAATATCTACACTGCCATGTGTATACACATCAAAATATCTACACAGCCATCTGTATAAACATGGTAATATCTACACCGCTATCTCTATAAACATGGAAATATCTACACCGCTGTCTGTATAAACATGGAAATATATACACCGCTATCTCTATAGACATGGAAATGTCTACCCCGCGATCTGTGTAAACATGGAAATAACTACAACGCTATCTGTGTAAACATGGAAATATCTACACAGCTATCTGTGTAAACTTCGAAATGTCTCCACTGCTATCTGTGTAAAGCTGGAAATATCTACACTACAATCTGTGCAAAGATGGAAATATCTACACCGCTACCTCTGTATACATGGAAATATCTACACCGCTATCTCTATAAACATGGAAATACCTACACCGCGTTCTGTATAAACATGGAAATATCTACAAAGTCATCTGTATAAACCTGGAAATATCTACACCACCATCTCTATAAACATGGAAATATCCACACCGCTATCTGTATAAACATGGAAATATCTACACCGCTATCTGTATAAACATGGAAATACCAACACAGCTATCTGTATAAACATGGAAATATCTACAACGCTATCTGTATAAACACTGAAATATCTACACCAATATCTCTATAAACATGGAAATACCTTCACAACCATCTCTATACACATGGAAATATCTACACCACTATCTCTATAATCATAGAAATATCTACACCGCCATCTCTATAAACATGGAAATATCTACACCGCCATCTGCATGAACATGGAAATATCTACACTGCTATCTGTATAAACATGGAAATATCTACACCGCCATCTGTATAAACATGGAAATATCTACATTGCCATCTGAGGAAAATGGAAATATCTACACCGCGATCTGTATAAAAATGGAAATATCTACACGGCTACCTGAATAAACATGGAAATATCTACACCACCATCTGCAGAAAGATGGAAATATCTACACCGCGATCTTTATAAACATGGAAATTTCTACACCGCTACCTTTATAAACATGGAAATATCTAAACCGCTATCTGTATAAACATGGAAATATCTACAGCACGATCTGTATAAACATGGAAATATCTTCACCGCGATCTGTATAAATATGGAAGTATCTACACCGGTATCTCTATAAACATGGAAATATCTACACCGCTATCTGTATAAACATGGAAATATCTACACCGCTATCTCTATAAACATGGAAATATCTACACCGCCATCTGTATAAACATGGAAATATCTACACAGCTATCGGTATAATTTTGGAAATATCTACACCATTATCTCTATAAACATGGAAATATCTACACTGCTATATGTATAAACATAGAAATATCTACACCGCTATGTCTATAAACATGGAAATATCTACACCGCCATCTGTATAAACATCCAAATATCTACACAGTCATCTGTATAAACATGGAAATATGTACATCACCATCTCTATAAACATGGAAATATCTACACTGCCAACTGTATACACATGGAAATATCTATACAGCCATCTGTATAAACATGGAAATATCTACACCGCTATCCCTCTAAGCATGGAAATATCTACACGGCTATCTGTATAAACATGGTAATATCTACATCGCTATCTATATAAACATGGAAATGTCTCCACCGCTATCTGTATGAACATGGAAATATAAAAACTGCTATCTGTATAAACATGTAAATATCTACACCGCTGTATAAACATGGAAATATCTACAACGCTATCTCTGTGAACATGGAAATATCTACACAGCTGTCTGTGTAAACTTGGAAATACCTACACCGCTATCTGTGTAAAGATGGAAATATCTACACCGCAATCTGTGCAAAGATGGAAATATCTAAAGTGCTATCTCTGTTAACATGGAAATATCTACACCGCTATCTGTATAAACATGGAAATACCTACAACGACATCTGTATAAACATGGAAATATCTACACCGCCGTCTGCATAAAGATGGAAATATCTACACCACGATCTGTATAAACATGGAAATTTCTACACCGCTACCAGTATAAATATGGAAATATCTACACCGCCATCAGTAAAAACATGGAAATATCTACACTGCCATATGAGGAAAATGGAATTATCTACACCGCGATCTGTACAAACATGGAAATATCTACACCGCTACCTGTATAAACATGGAAATATCTACACCGTTATCTGTATAAACATGGAAATATCAACACTGCCACCTGAGGAAAATGGAAATATCCACACCGCGATCTGTATAAAAGTGGAAATATCTACACCGCTACCTGCATAAACATGGGAATATCTACACCGCTATCTGTATAAACATGGAAATATCTACAACACTATCTCTGTAAACCTGGAAATATCTACACAGCTATCTGTATAAACTGGGAAATAGCTACACCGCTATCAGTGTAAACATAGAAATATCTACACCGCAATCTGTGCAAAGATGGAATTATCTAAACCGCTATCTCTGTAAACATGGAAATATCTACACCACTATCTGTATAAACATGGAAATATCTACACCGCTATCTGTAAAACATGGAAAAATCTACACCACCATCGGTATAAACATGGAAATATCCACACTGCCATCTGCTTAAATATGGAAATATCTACACCGATATCTGTATAAATATGTAAATATCTATACCGTTATCTCCATAAACATGGAAATATGTACACCAATATCTGTATAAACATAGAAATATCTACACTGCCATCTCTATAAACATGGAAATATCTACACCACCACCTGTAGAAAGATGGAAATATCTACACCGCGATCTTTATAAAAATGGAAAATTCTACACCGCTAACTTTATAAACATGGAAATATCTACACCGCTATCTGTATAAACATGGAAATATCTACACCACGATCTGTATAAACGTCGAAATAGCTACACCACTGTCGGTATAATTATGGAAATATGTACACCGTTATCTCTATAAACATGGAAATACCTACACTGTTATCTGTATAAACATAGAAATATCTACACCGCTATGTCTATAAACATGGAAATATCTACACCGCCATCTGCATAAACATGCAAATATCTACACAGTCATCTGTATAAACATGGAAATATCTACATCACCATCTCTGTAAACATGGAAATATCTACCCTGCCCTCTGTATACACATGGAAATATCTACACAGCCATCTGTATAAACATGGAAATATCTACACCGCTATCTGTATAAACATGCAAATATCTACACCACAATCTGAATAAACATGGAAATATCTACACAGCTATCTGCATAAACATAGAAATATCTACAACGCTATCTGTATAAATATGGAAATATCTACACCACTATCTCTATAAACATGGAAATCTCTACAACGCTCTCTGTATAAACATGGAAATATCTAAACCGCTATCTCTATAAACATGGAAATATGTACAACGTTACCTGTGTAAATATTGACATATCTACAGAGTTGTCTGTCTAAACATGGAAATATCTACACCGCTATCTGAATAAACATGTAAATATTTACACCGCAATCTCTGCAAAGATGGAAATATCTACATCGCTATCTCTGTAAACATGAAAATATCTACACCGATATCTGCATAAACATGGAAATATCTTCACCACTATATGTATAAACATGGAAGTATCTACACCACCATCTCTATAAATGTGGAAATATCTACACCGCCATCTGTATAAACACGGAAATATCTACACCGCTCTCTGTATAGACATAGGAATATGTACACCGCGATCTGTATAAACAAGGATATATATCCACCGCTATATGTATAAACATGCAAATATCTACACCGCTATCTGTATAAACAAAGAAATATCTACAATGCTATATGTGTAAACATGGAAATCTCTACACAGCTCTCTGTGTAAACTGGGAAATATCTACACTGCTATCAGTGTAAAGATGGAAATATCTACACCGCAATCTGTGCAAAGATGGAATTACCTACACCGCTATCTCTATAAACATGGAAATATCTACACCAGTTTCTGTATAAACATGGAAATATCTACACCGCCATCTGTATAAACATGGAAATATCTACACCGCTATCTGTATAAACATGGAAATAACTACACCGCCATCTGTATAATCATGGAAATACCTACAAACACATCTGTATAAACATGGAAATATCTACACCGCCATCTGTATAAACATGGAAATATCTACACTGCCATCTGTATGAACATGGAAATATCTACACCGCCATCTGCAGAAAGATGGAAAAACCTACAACGCGATCTGCATAAACATGGAAATTCCTACACCACGATCTGTATAAACACGGAAATATCTACACCTCTTTCTGAATAAACATGGAAATATCTACAACGGTATCTGCATAAACATGGAAATATCTACACCGCTATCTGTATAAATATGGAAATATCTACACCGCTATCTCTATAAACATGGAAATACCTACACCACTATCTGTATAAACATGGAAATATCTAAACCGCTATCTCTATAAACATGGAAATATCTACAACGTTATCTGTGTAAACATGGACATATCTACAGAGTTATCTGTGTAAACATGGAAATATCTACACCGCTCTCTGAATAAACATGGAAATATCTACACCACAATCTGTGCAAAGTTGGAAATATCTACACCGCTATCTGTGTTAACATGGAAATATCTACACCGCAATCTCTATAAACATGGACATATCTACACCTCTATCTGTATAAACATGGAAATATCTACACCACCATCTCTATAAACATGGAAATAACTACGCCGCAATCTGTATAATCATGGAAATATCTACATCACTATCTGTATAAACATGGGAATATGTGCACCACGATCTGTAAACAACGAAATATCTCCAACACTATCTGTATAAACATGGAAATATCTACACCGCTATCTGTATAAACATGGAAATATCTACCCCGCTATCTGTATAAACATGGAAATATCTACAACGCTATCTGTGTAAACATGGAAATATCTACAACGCTATCTGTGTAAACTGGGAAATAGCAACACTGCTATCAGTGTAAACACGGAAATATCTACAACGCAGTCTGTGCAAAGATGGAATTATCTACACTGCTATCTCTGTAAACATGGAACTATCTACACCGCTATCTGTATAAACATGGAAATATCTACACCGCAATTTGTATAAACATGGAAATATTTACACCACCATCTGTATAAACATGGAAATATCTACACTGCCATCTGTATAAATATGGAAATATCTACACCGCTATCTGTATAAATATGTAAATATCTACACCATTATCTCTATAAACATGGAAATATCTACAACGTTACCTGTGTAAACATGGACATACGTACAGACTTATCTGTGTAAACATGGAAATATCTACACCGCTATCTGAATAAACATGCAAATATCTACATCACAATCTGTGCAAAGATGGAAATATCTACACCGCTATATGTGTAAACATGGAGATACCTACACCGCAATCTGTATAAACATGGAAATATCTACACCGCTATCTTTATAAACATGGAAATATCTACACCACCATCTCTATAAACATGGAACCATCTACACTGCCATCTGTAAACATGGAAATATGTACAACGCTATCTGTATAAACATGGAAATATCTACACCGCTATCTGTATAAACATGGAAGTATCTACGCCGCTATGTGTATAAACATGGAAATATCTACAACGCCATCTGTATAAACATGGAAATATCTACACCACCATCTGTAGAAAGATGGAAATGTCTACACCGCGATCTTTATAAACATGGAAATTTCTACACCGCTACCTTTATAAACATGGAAATATCTACACCGCTCTCTGTATAAACATGGAAATATCTACACAGCTATCTGTATAAATATGGAAATATCTACACCCCATCTCTATAATATGGAAATATCTACACCGCTATCTGCATAAACATGGACATATCTACACCGCAATCTCTATAAAAATGGAAATAACCACACCGCTATCTGTATAAATATGGAAATAACTACATCGTTCTCTCTGTAAATATGGAATTCTGTACACTATTATCTGTATAAACATGGAAATATCTACACCGCTATCTGTATAAACATGGAAATATCTACACCGCCATCTGTATAAACATGGAAATATCTACACTGCCATCTGAGGTAAATGGAAATATCTACACGGCGATCTGTATAAACATGGAAATATCTACACCGCTACTTATATAAACATGGAAATATCTACACCTTTATCTGTATAAACATGGAAATATCTACACCACGATCTGTATAAACAAGGAAATATCTCCACCGCTATCTGTATAAACATGGAAATATGTACACCGCTATCTGTATAAACATGGAAATATTTACACTGCTATCTGTATAAATATGGAAATATCTACACAGCCTTCTGTATAAACATGGAAATATCTATAAAGACATCAGTATAAACATGGAAATATCTACACCACCATCTCTATAAACATGGAAATACCTACACCGCCATCTGTATAAACATGGAAATATCTACACTGCCATCTGTAGAAAGATGGAAATATCTACACCGTCATCTGTATAAACATGGAAATACCTACACAACCATCTCTATACACATGGAAATATCTACACCGCTATCTCTATAAACATAGAAATATCTAAACCGCCATCTCTATATACATGGAAATATCTACACCGCCATCTACATGAACTTGGAAATATCTACACTGCTATCTGCATAAACATGGAAATATCTAGACCGCCATCTGTACAAACATGGAAATATCTACACAGCCATCTGAGGAAAATGGAAATATCTACAATGCGATCTGTATAAACATGGAAATATCTACACCGCTACCTTTATAAACATGGAAATATCTACACCGCGATCTTTATAAACATGCCAATTTCTACACCGCTACCTTTATAAACATGGAAATATCTACACTGCTAACTGTATAAACATGGAAATATCTACACCACGATCTGTATGCACATGGAAATATCTACACCACAATCTGTATAAATATGGAAGTATCTACACCGGTATCTCTATAAACATGGTAATATCTACACCGCTATCTGTATAAGCATGGCAATATCTACACTGCTATCTCTATAAACACGGAAATATCTACACCGCCATCTGTATAAACATGGAAATATCTACACCGCTATCGGTATAATTATGGAAATATCTACACCGTTATCTCTATAAACATGGAAATATCTACACTGCTTTCTGTATAAACATGGAAATATCTACATCGCTATGTCTATAAACATGGAAATATCTACACCGCCATCTCTATAAACATGCAAATATCTACACAGTCATCTGTATAAACATGGAAATATCTACATCACCATTTCTATAAACATGGTAATACCTACACTTCCATCTGTATACACATGGAAATATCTACACAGCCATCTGTATAAACATGGAAATATCTACACCGCTATCTCTATAAACATGGAAATATCTACACTGCTATCTGTATGAACATGGAAATATCTACATCGCTATCTGTAAACATGGAAATATCTCCACCGCTATCTGTATAAACATGGAAATATATACACCGCTATCTGTATAAACATGGATATATCTATACTGCTGTGTAAACATGAAAATATCTACAATGCTATCTGTGTAAACATGGAAATATCTACACAGTTATCTGTGTAAACTTGGAAATATCTACACCGCTATATGTGTAAAGATGGAAATATCTACACCGCAATCAGTGCAAAGATGGAAATATCTACACTGCCATCTCTGTTAACATGGAAATATCTACACTGCTATCTGTATAAACATGGAAATATCTACACCGACATCTGTGTAAACATGGAAATATCTACAAAGTCATCTGTATAAACATGGAAATATCTACACCGCCATCTACATAAACATGGAAATATCTACACTGCCTTCTGTAGAAAGATGGAAATATCTACACCGCGATCTGTATAAACATGGAAATTTCTATACCGCTATCTGTATAAACATGGAAATATCTACACTGCTATGTGTATAAACATGGAAATATCTACACCACGATCTGTATAAACATGGAAATATCTACACCGCTATCTGTATATACATGGAAATACCTACATCGCTATCTGCATAAACATGGAAATTTCTACACCACTATCTGTATAAACATGGGAATATGTACACCACGATCTGTATAAATAAGGAAATATCTCCACCACTATCTCTATAAACATGGAAATATCTACACCGCTATATGTATAAACATGGAAGTATCTACACCGCTATCTGTATAAACATGGAAATATCTACAACGCTATCTGTGTAAACATGGAAATATCTAAACAGCTCTCTGTGTAAACTGGGAAATATCTACACCGCTATAAGTATAAAGATGGAAATATCTACACCGCAATCTGTGCAAGGATGGAAATATGTACAACGTTATCTCAGTAAACATGGAAATATCTACACCGCTGTCTGTATAAACATGGAAATATCTACACTGCTATCAGTATAAGCATGGAAATATCTACATCACCAACTGTATAAACCTGGAAAATCTACACAGCCAGCTGTATGAACGTAATATCTACACCGTTATCTCTATAAACATGAAAATATCTACACAGCCATCTGTATAAACATGGTAATATCCATACCGCTATCTCTATAAACATGGAAATGTCTACACCGCTATCTGTATAAACATGGAAATATATACACTGCTACCGGTATAAACATCGAAATATCTACACCGCTATCTGTGTAAACATGGAAATATCTACAATGCTATCTGTGTCAACATGGAAATATCTACACAGCTATCTGTGTAAACTTGGAAATATCTACACCGCTATCTGTGTAAAGATGGAAGTATCTACACTGCAATCAGTATAAACATGGAAATATTTACACCGCTACCTCTGTAAACTTGGAAATATCTATACCGCTATCTGTAAAAACATGGAAATAACCACACCGCCATCTATATCAACATGGAAGTATCTTCAAAGTCATCTGTATAAACATGGAAATGTCTACACCACCATCTCTATAAACGTGGAAATATCTACACTGCCATCTGTATACACATGGAAATATCAACACAGCCATCTGTATAAACATGGAAATATCTACACCACTATCTGTATAAACATAGATATATCTATACCGACTTCTGTATAAACATGGAAATATCTACACAGCTATCTGTATAAACATGGATATATCTACATCAATATCTCTATATACATGGAAATACTTACACTGCCATCTCTATGAACATGGAAATATCTACACCACCATCTCTATAAACATAGAAATCACTACCCCGCCATCTCTATAAACATGGAAATATCTACACCACCATCTGCATAAACATGGAAATATCTGCACCGGCATCTGTATAAACATGGAAATATCTACACCGCATTCAGTATAAACATGTAAATACACCACCATCTGTAGAAAGATGGAAATATCTACACCGCCATCTGTATAAACATGGAAATATCTACCCTGCTATCTGAATAAATATGAAAATATCTACACCGTTATCCCTATAAACATGGAAATATCTACACTGCTATCTGTATAAACATGGATATATCTACAGCAATATCTCTATAAACATGGAAATATCTACACCGCCATCTGTATAAACATGAGAATATCTACACAGTCATCTGTATAAACATGCAAACATCTAAACCACCATCTGTATAAACATGGAAATATCTACACTGCCATCTGTATACACATGGAAATATCTACACAGCCATCTATATAAACATGGAAATATCTACACCGCTATCTCTATCAACATGGAAATATCTACACCGCTATCTGCATAAACATGGAAATATCTACATCGCTATCTGTATGAATATGTAAATATTTCCACCGCTATCTGTATAAACATGGAAATATATACTCCGCTATCTGTATAAAGATGGAAATATCTACACAGCTATCTGCGTAAACATGGAAATATCTACAACGTTATCTGTGTAAACATGGACTTATCTACAGAGATATCTGTGTAAACATGGAAATATCTACACAGCTATCTGTGTAAACTTGGAAATATCTATGCTGCTATCTGTGTAAAGATGGAAATATCTACACTGCTGTCTCTGCAGACATGGAAATACCTACATCGCTATCTGTATAAACATGGAAATATCTACACCGCCATCTCTATAAACATGGAAATATCTACAAAGTCATCTGTATAAACTTGGAAAGATCTACACCGCCGTCTGCATAAACATGGAAATAGCTACACCGCTGTCTGTATAAACCTGGAAATATCTACACCACGATCTGTATAAACATGGAAATATCTACACCGCTTTCTGAATAAACATGGAAATATCTACACCGCCATCGGCATAAACATGGAAATAACTACACCGCTATCTGTATAAATATGGAAATATCTACACTGCTATCTCTATAAACATGGAAATATCTACACCGCTATCTGTATAAACATGGGAATATCTAAACCGCTATCTCTGTAAACATGGAAATATCTTCAACGTTATCTGTGTAAACATGGACTTATCTACAGAGTTATCTGTGTAAACATGGAAACATCTACACCGCTATCTCAATAAACATGCAAATATCTACACCACAATCTGTGCAAAGATGGAAATATGTACACCGCTATCTGTGTAAACATGGAAATATCTACACCGCTATGTGTATAAACATGGAAATACCTACACCGCTATCTGTATAAACATGGAAATATTTTCACTGCTATCTGTATCCGAATGGAAATTTCTACACCGTTATTCCTATAAACGTGGAAATAACTACACTGCTATGTGTATAAACATGGAAATATCAACATCGCTATCTCCATAAACATGTTAATATCTACACCGCCTATTGTATAAACATGCAAATATCTACACAATCATCTGTATAAACATGCAAATATCTACACCACCATCTCTTTAAACATGGAAATATCTACACAGCCATCTGTATAAACATGGAAATATCTACACTGCTATCTCTATAAACATGGGAATATCTACATCGCTATCTGTATAAACATGGAAACATCTACATCGCTATCTGTATAAACATGGAAATGTCTCCACCGCTATCTGTATAAACATGGAAATATATACACCGATATCTGTATAAACATGGAAATATCTACACCGCTATCAGTGTAAACATGGAAATATCTACAACGCTATCTGTTTAAACATGGAAATATCTACACAGCTATCTGTGTAAACTTGGAAATATCTTCACCGCTATCTGTGTAAAGATGGAAATATCTACACCTCAATCTGTGCAAAGATGGAAATATCTACACTGCTATATCTGTAAACATGGAAATATCTACACTGCTATCTATATAAACATGGAAATATCTACACCGCCATCTGTATAAAAATGGAAATATGTACAAAGTCATCTGTATAAGCATGGAAAGATCTACACCGCTATCTGTATAAACATGGAAATATCTACACCGCCATCTGTATAGACATGGAAATACCTACACCGCCATCTGTTGAAAATGGAAATATCTACACAGTGATCTGTATAAACATGGAAATTTCTACACCACTCTCTGTATAAACATGGAAATATCTCCACAGCTATCTGTATAAATATGGAAATATCTACACCGTTATCTCTATAAACATGGAAATATCTACACCGCTATCTGTATAAACATGGAAATATCTTAACCGCTATCTCTATAAACATGGAAATAACTACAACGTTATCTGTGCAAACATGGACATATCTACAGAGTTATCTGTGTAAACATGGAAATATCTCCACCGCTATCTTTATTAACATGGAAATATCTACACCGCTATCTGTATAAACATGGAAATATCTACACCGCCATCTGTATAAACATGGAAATATCTGCAATGCTATCTGTGTAAACATGGAAATATCTACACAGCTATCTGTGTAAACTGCGAAATAGCTACACCGCTATCAGTGTAAACATGGAAATATCTACACCGCAATCAGTGCAAAGAAGAATTATCTACACCGCTATCTCTATAAATATGGGAATATCTACACCGCTATCTGGATAAACATGGACATATCTACACCGCCATCTGAATAAACATGGAAATATCTACACTGCCATCTGAGGAAAATGGAAATATCTGCACCGCGATCTGTATAAACGTGGAAGTATCTACACTGCTACTTGTGTAAACATGGAAATACCTACAGCGTTATCTGTATAAACGTGGAAATATCCACACCACGATCTGTATAAACAAGGAAATTTATTCACCGCTATCTGTATAAACATGGAAATATCTACACCGCTATCTGTATAAACATGGAAATATCTATAAAGTATTCTGTATAAATATGGAAATATTTACACTGCTATCTGTATAAACGTGGAAATATCTACACTGCCATCTGAGGAAAATGGAAATATCTACACTGCTATCCGTATAAACATGGAAATATCTACACCGCCTTATATATTAGCATGGAAATATCTATAAAGTATTCTGTATAAACATGGAAATATCTACACCACCATCTCTATAAACATGGAAATATCTACACTGCCATCTGTAAACACATGGAAATACCTACACAGCCATCTGTAAACACATGGAAATATCTACACAGCCATCTGTATAAACACGGAAATATCTACACCTCTATCTGTACAAACGTGGAAATATCTACAGCGCCATCTCTATAAACATGGAAATACCTTCACCGCCATCTCTATAAACATGGAAATATCTACACCGCTATCTGTATAAACATGGAAATATCTACACTGCCATCTCTATAAAGATGGAAGTATCTACACTGCGAGCTGTATAAACATGGAAATATCTACACCGCTATCTGTATAAACATGGAAATATCTCCATCACTATCTCTGTAAACATGGAAATACCTACACAGCCATCTCTATAAACATGGAAATATATACACCGCCATCTGCATGAGCATGGAAATATCTACACTGCTATCTGCATAAACATGGAAATATCTACACCGCCATCTGTATAAACATGGAAATATCTACACTACCATCTGAGGAAAATGGAAATATTTACACCGCGATCTGTATAAACATGGAAATATCTACACCGCTACCTGTATAAACATGGAAATATCTACACTGCTATCTGCATAAACATGGAAATATCTACACTGCTATCTCTATAAACATGGGAATATCTACACCGCTATCTTTATAAACATGGATATTTCTACACCGCTACCTTTATAAACATGGAAATATCTACACCGCTATCTGCATAAACATGGAAATATCTACATCACGATCTGTATAAACATGGAAATATCTACACCGCGATCTGTATAAATATGGAAGTATCTACACCGGTATCTCTATAAACATGGAAATATATACACCGCTATATGTATAAACATGGAAATATCTACAATGCTAACTGTGTAAACATGGAAATATCCACACAACTATCTATGTAAACTTGGACATACCTACACCGCTATCATTGTTAAGATGGAAATATCTACAACGAAATCTGTGCAAAGATGGAAATAGGTACCGTGCTATCTCTGTAAACATGGGAATATCTACACCGCTATCTGTATCAACATGGAAATATCTACACCGCTATCTGTATAAACGTGGAAATATCTTCACCGCCATCTGTATAAACATGGAAATGTCTAAACCGCTATCTGTATGAATATGGAAATATCTACACTGTTATCTCTATAAACATGGAAATGTCTACACCGCTATATCTAGAAACATGGAAATATCTAGACCGCCATCTGTATAAACATGCAAATATCTACACAGTCATCTGTGTAAACATGGAAATAACTGCACCACCAGATTTATAAACATGGAAATATCTACACTGCCATCTGTATACACATGGAAATATCTACACAGCCATTTGTTTAAGCATGGAAATATCTACACCGCTATCTCTATAAACATGGAAATATCTACACCGCTGTCTGTATAAACATGGAAATATAAACATCACTATCTGCATAAACATAGAAATATCTCCACCGCTATCTGTATAAACATGGAAACATACACACCGCTATCTCTATAAACATAGAAATATCAACACCGCTATCTGTGTAAACATGGAAATACCTACAATGCTATTTGTGTAAACATGGAAATATCTACACAGTTATCTGTGTAAACTTGTAAATATCTGCACTGTTATCTGTGTAAAGATGGAAATATCTACACCGCAATCTGTGCAAAGATTGAAATATCTACACCGCTATCGCTGTAAACATGGAAATTTCTACACCGCTATCTGTATAAACATGGAAATATCTACACCGCCATCTGTATAAACATGGAAATACGTATGAAGTCATCTGTATAAACATGGAAATACCTACACCGCCATCTGTATAAACATGGATATATCTTCACCACCATCTGCATGAACATGGAAATATCTACACTGCAATCTGTATAAACATGGAAATATCTACACCGCCATCTGTATAAACATGGAAATATCTACACTACCATCTGAGGAAAATGGAAATATCTACACCGTGATCTGTATAAACATGGAAATATCTACACCGCTACCTGTATAAACATGGAAATACCTACACTGCTATCTGTATATACATGGAAATATATACACCATCATCTGTAAAGATGGAAATATCTACACCGCGATCTTTATAAACATGGAAATTTCTACACCGCTACCTTTAAAAACTTGGAAATATCTACACCGCTATCTGTATAAACATGGAAATATCTACATCACGATCTGTATAAATATGGAAATATCTACACTGCGATCTGTATAAATATGGAAGTATTTACACTGGTATCTCTATAAACATGGAAATATATACACCGCTATCTGTATAAACATGGAAATATCTACGCTAACTGTGTAAATATGGAAATATCCACACAGCTATCTATGTAAACTTGGACATATCTACAGCACTATCATTGTAAAGATGGAAATATCTACACCGAAATCTGTGCAAAGATGGAAATATCTACACTGCTATCTCTGTAAACATGGAAATATCTACACCGCTATCGGTGTCAACATGGAAATATCTACTCCGCTATCTGTATAAACATGGAAATATGTTCATCGCCATCTGTATAAACATGGAAATATCTACACCGCCGTCTGTATAAACATGGAAATATCTACACCGCTATCTGTATAAATATGGAAATATCTACACTGTTATGTCTATAAACCTGGAAATGTCTACAACGCTATCTCTATAAACATGGAAATATCTAGACCGCCATCTGTATAAACATGCAAATATCTACACAGTCATCTGTATAAAAATGAAAATATCTACACCGCTACCTGTATAAACATGGAAATAACTACACCGCGATCTTTATAAACAAGGAAATTTCTACACCGCTATCTTTATAAACATGGAAATATCTACACTGCTATCTGTATAAACATGGAAATATCTACACCACGATCTGTATGCACATGGAAATATCTACACAGCGATCTGTATAAATATGGAAGTATCTACAACGGTGTCTCTATAAACATGGTAATATCTACACCGCTATCAGTATAAACATGGAAATATCTGCACCGCTATCTCTATAAACATGAAAATACCTACACCGTTATCTCTGTAAACATGGAAATATCTACACCGCCATCTGTATAAACATGGAAATATCTACACAGCTACCGGTATAATTATGGAAATATCTACACCATTATCTCTATAAACATGGAAATATCTACACTGCTATCTGTATAAACATGGAAATATCTACACCGCTACTTCTATAAACATGGAAATATCTACACTGCCATTTGTATAAACATGCAAATATCTACACAGTCATCTGTATAAACATGGAAATATCTACATCACCATCTCCATAAACATGGAAATATCTACACTGCCAACTGTATACAAATGGAAATATCTAGACAGCCATCTGTATAAACATGGAAATATCTACACCGCTATCTCTGTAAACATGGAAATATCTACACCGCTATCTGTATAAACATGGTAATATCTACATCGCTATCTAAACATGGAAATGTGTCCACCGCTATCTGTATGAACATGGAAATATAAAAACGGCTATCTGTAAACATGTAAATATCTACACCGCTGTGTAAACATGGAAATATCTACAACGCTATCTGTGGAAACATGGAAATATCTACACAGCTATCTGTGTAAATATGGAAACATCTACACCGCAATCTGTGCAAAGATGGAAATATCTACAGTGCTATCTCTCTTAACATGGAAATATCTACACCGCTATCTGTATAAACATGGAAAGATCTACACCGACATCTGTATAAACATGGAAATATCTGCACCACCATCTGTATAAAGATGGAAATATCTACACTGCCATCTGTATAAAGATGGAAATATCTACACCATGATCTGTATAAACATGGAAATTTCTACACCGCTCTCTGTATAAACATGGAAATATCTATAAAGTATTCTGTATAAATATGGAAATATTTACACAGCTATCTGTATAAACGTGGAAATATCTCCACTGCCATCTGAGGAAAATGGAAATATCTACACTGCTATCTGAATAAACATGGAAATATCTACACCGCATTATATATAAACATGGAAATATCTATAAAGTATTCTGTATAAACATGGAAATATCTACACCACCATCTCTATAAACACGGAAATATCTACACTGCCATCTGTAAACACATGGAAATACCTACACAGCCATCTGTAAACACATGGAAATATCTACACAGCCATCTGTATAAACACGGAAATATCTACACCTCTATCTGTACAAACGTGGAAATATCTACAGCGCCATCTCTATAAACATGGAAATACCTACACCGCCATCTCTATAAACATGGAAATATCTACACCGCTATCTGTATAAACATGGAAATATCTACACTGCCTTCTCTATAAAGATGGAAGTATCTACACTGCGAGCTGTATAAACATGGAAATATCTACACCGCTATCTGTATAAACATGGAAATATCTCCATCACTATCTCTGTAAACATGGAAATACCTACACAGCCATCTCTATAAACATGGAAATATCTACACCGCCATCTGCATGAGCATGGAAATATCTACACTGCTATCTGCATAAACATGGAAATATCTACACCGCCATCTGTATAAACATGGAAATATCTACACTACCATCTGAGGAAAATGGAAATATTTACACCACGATCTGTATAAACATGGAAATATCTACACCGCTACCTGTATAAACATGGAAATATCTACACTGCTATCTGCATAAACATGGAAATATCTACACCACCATCTGTAGAAAGATGGAAATATCTACACCGCGATCTTTATAAACATGGAAATTTCTACACCGCTACCTTTATAAACATGGAATTATCTACACCGCCATCTGTATAAAGATGGAAATATCTACACTGCCATCTGTATAAAGATGGAAATATCTACACCATGATCTGTATAAACATGGAAATTTCTACACCGCTACCTCTATAAATATGGAAATATCTACACCGCCATCAGTATAAACATGGAAATATCTACACTGCCATCTGAGGAAAATGGAAATATCTACACCGTGATCTGTAGAATCATGGAAATATCTACACCGCTACCTGTATAAACATGGAAATATCTACACCGTTATCTGTATAAACATGGAAATATCTACACTGCCACCTGAGGAAAATGGAAATATCCACACCGCGATCTGTATAAAAATGGAAATATCTACACCGCTACCTGCATAAACATGGAAATATCTACACCATTATCTGTATAAACATGGAAATATATACACCGCTATCTGTATAAACATGGAAATATCTACAACGCTATCTCTGTAAACATGGAAATATCTACACAGCTATCTGTGTAAACTGGGAAATTGCTACACCGCTCTCAGTGTAAACATGGAAATATCTACACCGCAATCTGTGCAAAAATGGAATTATCTAAACCGCTATCTGTATAAACCGCTATCTGTATAAACATGGAAATATCTACACCACCATGTGTATAAACATGCAAATATCTACACAGTCATCGGTATAAACATGGAAATATCTACACCACCATCTCTAAAAACATGGAAATATCTATAATGCCATCTGTGTACACATGGAAATATCTACACAGCCATCTGTGTAAACTTCGAAATATCTACACCGCTATCTCTACAAACATGGAAATATCTACAGCGCTATCTGTATACACATGGAAATATCTACATCACTATCTTTATAAACATGGAAATATCTACATCACGATCTGAATAAACATGGAAATATCTACACCGATTTCTGAATAAACATGGAAATATCTACACCGCTATCTACATAAAGATGGAAATACTTACCCCGCTATCTGTATAAACATGGAAATATCTACACCACCGTCTCTATAAACATGGAAATATCTACAACGCCATCTGTATAAACATGGAAATATCTACACTGCTATCTGCATAAACTTGGGAATATATACACAACGATCTGTAAACAAGGAAATAACTCCACCGCTAGCTGTTTAAACATGGAAATATCTACACTGCTATTTGTATAAACATGGAAGTATCTACACTGCTATCTGTATAAACATGGAAATATCTACACCCTATCTGAATAAACATGGAAATATCCACACCACAATCTGTGGAAGGATGGAAATATCTACACCGCTATTTGTGTAAACATGGAGATATCTACACTGCAACCTGTATAAACATGGAAATATCTACACTACCATCTGTACAAGGATGGAAATGTCTACACCGTGGTCTTTATAAACATGGAAATTTCTACACCACTACCTTTATAAATATGGAAATATCTACACCGCTATCTGTATAAACATGGAAATATTTACACTGCTATCTGTATAAATATGGAAATATCTACACCGCTATCTCTACAAACATGGAAATATCTACACCGCTATCTGCATTAACATGGACATATCTACACCGCAATCTCTGTAAACATGGAAACAACTACACAGCCATCTGTATAAACATGGAAATATCTACACCGCTATCTGTATAAATATGGAAATATCTACACCGTTATCTGTATAAACATGGAAATATCTACACCGCTATCTGTATAAACATGGAAATATCTACACCGCCATCTGTATAAACATGGATATATCTACCCTGCCATCTGAGGAAAATGGAAATATCTTCACCGCGATATGTATTAACATGGAACTATCTACACCACTACCTCTATAAACATGGAAATACCTACATCGTTATCTGTATAAACATGAAAATATCTACACAGCTATCTGTGTAAACTTGGAAATATCTACACCGCTATCTGTGTAAAGATGGAAATATCTACACCGCAATCTGTGCAAAGATAGAAATCTCTACACTGCTATCTCTGTAAACATGGAAATCTCTACAACGCTATTTGTGTAAACATGGAAATATCTACACCGCTATCTGTATAAACGTGGAAATATCTACAAAGGCATCTGTATACACATGGAAAGATCTACACCGCCATCTGTATAAACATGGAAATATCTACACCGCTATCTGCCTAAACATGGAAATATCTACAACGCTATCTGTATAAATATGGAAATATCTACTCCGCTATCTCTATAAACATGGAAATATCTACACCGCTATCTGTATAAACATGGAAATATCTAAACCGCTATCTCTGTGAACATGGAAATATCTACAACTTTATCTGTGTAAACATGGACATATCTACAGAGTTACCTGTGTAAACATGGAAATATCTACACCGCTATCTGAATAAACATGGAAATATCTACACCACAATCTGTGCAAAGATGGAAATATCTACACCGCTATCTGTGTATACATGTAAATATCTACACCGCAATCTGTGTAAACAAGGAAATATCTACACTGCTATCTGTAAAAACATGGAAATATCTACACCACCATCCCTATAAACATAGAAATATCTACACCACCATCTGTATAAACATGGAAATATCTACATCGCTATCTGTATAAACATGGGAATATGTACACCACGATCTGTAAACAGGGAAATATCTCCACCACTATCTGTATAAACATGGAAATATCTACACCGCTATCTGTATAAACCTGGAAATATCTACACCGCTATTTGTATAAACTTGGAAATATCTACAACGCAATCTGTGTAAACATGGAAACATCTACACAGCTATCTGTGTAAACTGGGAAATAGCTACACCGCCATCAGTGTAAACATGGAAATATCTACACCGCAATCTGTGCAAAGATCGAATTATCTACACTGCTATCTCCCTTCACATGGAAATATCTACACCGCTATCTGCATAAACATGGAAATATCTACACCGCTATCTGTATCAACATGGAAATATCTACAGCGCCATCTGTATAGACATGGAAATATCTACACTGCCATCTGTATAAATATGGAAATATCTGCACCGCTATCTGTAGAAATATGTAAATATCTACACCGTTATCTCTATAAACATGGAAGTATCTACACCACTATCTGTATAATCATGGAAATATCTACACCGCTATCTCTATAAACATGGAAATATCTACATCGCCATCTGTATAAACATACAAATATCTACACTGTCATCTGTATAAATATGGAAATATCTACACCACCATCCCTATAAACATGGAAATATCTACACTGCCATCTGTATACACATGGAAATATCTACACAGCCATCTGTATAAACATGCTAATATCTACACCGCTATCTCTATAAACATGGAAATATCTACACCACTATCTGTATAAACATGGAAATATATACACCGCTATCTGTATAAACATAGAAATGTCTACACCGCTATCTGTGTAAACATGGAAATATCTACAACGCTATCTGTGTAAATATGGAAATATCTACACAGCTATCTGTGTAAACTTAGAAATATCTACACCGCTATCTCTGTAAAGATGGAAATATCTACACTGCAATCTGTCCAAAGAGGGAAATATCTACACCGCTACCTCTGTAAACATGGAAATATCTACACCACTATCTGTATAAACATGAAAATATCACCACCACTTTCTGTATAAACATGGAAATATCTACAAAGTCCTCCGTATAAACCTGGAAATATCAACACCACCATCTCTATAAACACGGAAATATCTACACTGTCATCTGTAAAAACATGGAAATATCTACACAGCAATCTGTATAAACATGGAAAAGTCTACACCGCTATCTCTATAAACATGGAAATATCTACACCGCTATCTCTGTAAACATGGAAATATCTACACCGCTATCTGTATAAACATGGTAATATCTACATCGCTATCTAAACATGGAAATGTGTCCACCGCTATCTGTATGAACATGGAAATATAAAAACGGCTATCTGTAAACATGTAAATATCTACACCGCTGTGTAAACATGGAAATATCTACAACGCTATCTGTGGAAACATGGAAATATCTACACAGCTATCTGTGTAAATATGGAAACATCTACACCGCAATCTGTGCAAAGATGGAAATATCTACAGTGCTATCTCTCTTAACATGGAAATATCTACACCGCTATCTGTATAAACATGGAAAGATCTACACCGACATCTGTATAAACATGGAAATATCTGCACCACCATCTGTATAAAGATGGAAATATCTACACTGCCATCTGTATAAAGATGGAAATATCTACACCATGATCTGTATAAACATGGAAATTTCTACACCGCTCTCTGTATAAACATGGAAATATCTATAAAGTATTCTGTATAAATATGGAAATATTTACACAGCTATCTGTATAAACGTGGAAATATCTCCACTGCCATCTGAGGAAAATGGAAATATCTACACTGCTATCTGAATAAACATGGAAATATCTACACCGCATTATATATAAACATGGAAATATCTATAAAGTATTCTGTATAAACATGGAAATATCTACACCACCATCTCTATAAACACGGAAATATCTACACTGCCATCTGTAAACACATGGAAATACCTACACAGCCATCTGTAAACACATGGAAATATCTACACAGCCATCTGTATAAACACGGAAATATCTACACCTCTATCTGTACAAACGTGGAAATATCTACAGCGCCATCTCTATAAACATGGAAATACCTACACCGCCATCTCTATAAACATGGAAATATCTACACCGCTATCTGTATAAACATGGAAATATCTACACTGCCTTCTCTATAAAGATGGAAGTATCTACACTGCGAGCTGTATAAACATGGAAATATCTACACCGCTATCTGTATAAACATGGAAATATCTCCATCACTATCTCTGTAAACATGGAAATACCTACACAGCCATCTCTATAAACATGGAAATATCTACACCGCCATCTGCATGAGCATGGAAATATCTACACTGCTATCTGCATAAACATGGAAATATCTACACCGCCATCTGTATAAACATGGAAATATCTACACTACCATCTGAGGAAAATGGAAATATTTACACCACGATCTGTATAAACATGGAAATATCTACACCGCTACCTGTATAAACATGGAAATATCTACACTGCTATCTGCATAAACATGGAAATATCTACACCACCATCTGTAGAAAGATGGAAATATCTACACCGCGATCTTTATAAACATGGAAATTTCTACACCGCTACCTTTATAAACATGGAATTATCTACACCGCCATCTGTATAAAGATGGAAATATCTACACTGCCATCTGTATAAAGATGGAAATATCTACACCATGATCTGTATAAACATGGAAATTTCTACACCGCTACCTCTATAAATATGGAAATATCTACACCGCCATCAGTATAAACATGGAAATATCTACACTGCCATCTGAGGAAAATGGAAATATCTACACCGTGATCTGTAGAATCATGGAAATATCTACACCGCTACCTGTATAAACATGGAAATATCTACACCGTTATCTGTATAAACATGGAAATATCTACACTGCCACCTGAGGAAAATGGAAATATCCACACCGCGATCTGTATAAAAATGGAAATATCTACACCGCTACCTGCATAAACATGGAAATATCTACACCATTATCTGTATAAACATGGAAATATATACACCGCTATCTGTATAAACATGGAAATATCTACAACGCTATCTCTGTAAACATGGAAATATCTACACAGCTATCTGTGTAAACTGGGAAATTGCTACACCGCTCTCAGTGTAAACATGGAAATATCTACACCGCAATCTGTGCAAAAATGGAATTATCTAAACCGCTATCTGTATAAACCGCTATCTGTATAAACATGGAAATATCTACACCACCATGTGTATAAACATGCAAATATCTACACAGTCATCGGTATAAACATGGAAATATCTACACCACCATCTCTAAAAACATGGAAATATCTATAATGCCATCTGTGTACACATGGAAATATCTACACAGCCATCTGTGTAAACTTCGAAATATCTACACCGCTATCTCTACAAACATGGAAATATCTACAGCGCTATCTGTATACACATGGAAATATCTACATCACTATCTTTATAAACATGGAAATATCTACATCACGATCTGAATAAACATGGAAATATCTACACCGATTTCTGAATAAACATGGAAATATCTACACCGCTATCTACATAAAGATGGAAATACTTACCCCGCTATCTGTATAAACATGGAAATATCTACACCACCGTCTCTATAAACATGGAAATATCTACAACGCCATCTGTATAAACATGGAAATATCTACACTGCTATCTGCATAAACTTGGGAATATATACACAACGATCTGTAAACAAGGAAATAACTCCACCGCTAGCTGTTTAAACATGGAAATATCTACACTGCTATTTGTATAAACATGGAAGTATCTACACTGCTATCTGTATAAACATGGAAATATCTACACCCTATCTGAATAAACATGGAAATATCCACACCACAATCTGTGGAAGGATGGAAATATCTACACCGCTATTTGTGTAAACATGGAGATATCTACACTGCAACCTGTATAAACATGGAAATATCTACACTACCATCTGTACAAGGATGGAAATGTCTACACCGTGGTCTTTATAAACATGGAAATTTCTACACCACTACCTTTATAAATATGGAAATATCTACACCGCTATCTGTATAAACATGGAAATATTTACACTGCTATCTGTATAAATATGGAAATATCTACACCGCTATCTCTACAAACATGGAAATATCTACACCGCTATCTGCATTAACATGGACATATCTACACCGCAATCTCTGTAAACATGGAAACAACTACACAGCCATCTGTATAAACATGGAAATATCTACACCGCTATCTGTATAAATATGGAAATATCTACACCGTTATCTGTATAAACATGGAAATATCTACACCGCTATCTGTATAAACATGGAAATATCTACACCGCCATCTGTATAAACATGGATATATCTACCCTGCCATCTGAGGAAAATGGAAATATCTTCACCGCGATATGTATTAACATGGAACTATCTACACCGCTACCTCTATAAACATGGAAATACCTACATCGTTATCTGTATAAACATGAAAATATCTACACAGCTATCTGTGTAAACTTGGAAATATCTACACCGCTATCTGTGTAAAGATGGAAATATCTACACCGCAATCTGTGCAAAGATAGAAATCTCTACACTGCTATCTCTGTAAACATGGAAATCTCTACAACGCTATTTGTGTAAACATGGAAATATCTACACCGCTATCTGTATAAACGTGGAAATATCTACAAAGGCATCTGTATACACATGGAAAGATCTACACCGCCATCTGTATAAACATGGAAATATCTACACCGCTATCTGCCTAAACATGGAAATATCTACAACGCTATCTGTATAAATATGGAAATATCTACTCCGCTATCTCTATAAACATGGAAATATCTACACCGCTATCTGTATAAACATGGAAATATCTAAACCGCTATCTCTGTGAACATGGAAATATCTACAACTTTATCTGTGTAAACATGGACATATCTACAGAGTTACCTGTGTAAACATGGAAATATCTACACCGCTATCTGAATAAACATGGAAATATCTACACCACAATCTGTGCAAAGATGGAAATATCTACACCGCTATCTGTGTATACATGTAAATATCTACACCGCAATCTGTGTAAACAAGGAAATATCTACACTGCTATCTGTAAAAACATGGAAATATCTACACCACCATCCCTATAAACATAGAAATATCTACACCACCATCTGTATAAACATGGAAATATCTACATCGCTATCTGTATAAACATGGGAATATGTACACCACGATCTGTAAACAGGGAAATATCTCCACCACTATCTGTATAAACATGGAAATATCTACACCGCTATCTGTATAAACCTGGAAATATCTACACCGCTATTTGTATAAACTTGGAAATATCTACAACGCAATCTGTGTAAACATGGAAACATCTACACAGCTATCTGTGTAAACTGGGAAATAGCTACACCGCCATCAGTGTAAACATGGAAATATCTACACCGCAATCTGTGCAAAGATCGAATTATCTACACTGCTATCTCCCTTCACATGGAAATATCTACACCGCTATCTGCATAAACATGGAAATATCTACACCGCTATCTGTATCAACATGGAAATATCTACAGCGCCATCTGTATAGACATGGAAATATCTACACTGCCATCTGTATAAATATGGAAATATCTGCACCGCTATCTGTAGAAATATGTAAATATCTACACCGTTATCTCTATAAACATGGAAGTATCTACACCACTATCTGTATAATCATGGAAATATCTACACCGCTATCTCTATAAACATGGAAATATCTACATCGCCATCTGTATAAACATACAAATATCTACACTGTCATCTGTATAAATATGGAAATATCTACACCACCATCCCTATAAACATGGAAATATCTACACTGCCATCTGTATACACATGGAAATATCTACACAGCCATCTGTATAAACATGCTAATATCTACACCGCTATCTCTATAAACATGGAAATATCTACACCACTATCTGTATAAACATGGAAATATATACACCGCTATCTGTATAAACATAGAAATCTCTACACCGCTATCTGTGTAAACATGGAAATATCTACAACGCTATCTGTGTAAATATGGAAATATCTACACAGCTATCTGTGTAAACTTAGAAATATCTACACCGCTATCTCTGTAAAGATGGAAATATCTACACTGCAATCTGTCCAAAGAGGGAAATATCTACACCGCTACCTCTGTAAACATGGAAATATCTACACCACTATCTGTATAAACATGAAAATATCACCACCACTTTCTGTATAAACATGGAAATATCTACAAAGTCCTCCGTATAAACCTGGAAATATCAACACCACCATCTCTATAAACACGGAAATATCTACACTGTCATCTGTAAAAACATGGAAATATCTACACAGCAATCTGTATAAACATGGAAAAGTCTACACCGCTATCTCTATAAACATGGAAATATCTACACCGCTATCTCTGTAAACATGGAAATATCTACACCGCTATCTGTATAAACATGGTAATATCTACATCGCTATCTAAACATGGAAATGTGTCCACCGCTATCTGTATGAACATGGAAATATAAAAACGGCTATCTGTAAACATGTAAATATCTACACCGCTGTGTAAACATGGAAATATCTACAACGCTATCTGTGGAAACATGGAAATATCTACACAGCTATCTGTGTAAATATGGAAACATCTACACCGCAATCTGTGCAAAGATGGAAATATCTACAGTGCTATCTCTCTTAACATGGAAATATCTACACCGCTATCTGTATAAACATGGAAAGATCTACACCGACATCTGTATAAACATGGAAATATCTGCACCACCATCTGTATAAAGATGGAAATATCTACACTGCCATCTGTATAAAGATGGAAATATCTACACCATGATCTGTATAAACATGGAAATTTCTACACCGCTCTCTGTATAAACATGGAAATATCTATAAAGTATTCTGTATAAATATGGAAATATTTACACAGCTATCTGTATAAACGTGGAAATATCTCCACTGCCATCTGAGGAAAATGGAAATATCTACACTGCTATCTGAATAAACATGGAAATATCTACACCGCATTATATATAAACATGGAAATATCTATAAAGTATTCTGTATAAACATGGAAATATCTACACCACCATCTCTATAAACACGGAAATATCTACACTGCCATCTGTAAACACATGGAAATACCTACACAGCCATCTGTAAACACATGGAAATATCTACACAGCCATCTGTATAAACACGGAAATATCTACACCTCTATCTGTACAAACGTGGAAATATCTACAGCGCCATCTCTATAAACATGGAAATACCTACACCGCCATCTCTATAAACATGGAAATATCTACACCGCTATCTGTATAAACATGGAAATATCTACACTGCCTTCTCTATAAAGATGGAAGTATCTACACTGCGAGCTGTATAAACATGGAAATATCTACACCGCTATCTGTATAAACATGGAAATATCTCCATCACTATCTCTGTAAACATGGAAATACCTACACAGCCATCTCTATAAACATGGAAATATCTACACCGCCATCTGCATGAGCATGGAAATATCTACACTGCTATCTGCATAAACATGGAAATATCTACACCGCCATCTGTATAAACATGGAAATATCTACACTACCATCTGAGGAAAATGGAAATATTTACACCACGATCTGTATAAACATGGAAATATCTACACCGCTACCTGTATAAACATGGAAATATCTACACTGCTATCTGCATAAACATGGAAATATCTACACCACCATCTGTAGAAAGATGGAAATATCTACACCGCGATCTTTATAAACATGGAAATTTCTACACCGCTACCTTTATAAACATGGAATTATCTACACCGCCATCTGTATAAAGATGGAAATATCTACACTGCCATCTGTATAAAGATGGAAATATCTACACCATGATCTGTATAAACATGGAAATTTCTACACCGCTACCTCTATAAATATGGAAATATCTACACCGCCATCAGTATAAACATGGAAATATCTACACTGCCATCTGAGGAAAATGGAAATATCTACACCGTGATCTGTAGAATCATGGAAATATCTACACCGCTACCTGTATAAACATGGAAATATCTACACCGTTATCTGTATAAACATGGAAATATCTACACTGCCACCTGAGGAAAATGGAAATATCCACACCGCGATCTGTATAAAAATGGAAATATCTACACCGCTACCTGCATAAACATGGAAATATCTACACCATTATCTGTATAAACATGGAAATATATACACCGCTATCTGTATAAACATGGAAATATCTACAACGCTATCTCTGTAAACATGGAAATATCTACACAGCTATCTGTGTAAACTGGGAAATTGCTACACCGCTCTCAGTGTAAACATGGAAATATCTACACCGCAATCTGTGCAAAAATGGAATTATCTAAACCGCTATCTGTATAAACCGCTATCTGTATAAACATGGAAATATCTACACCACCATGTGTATAAACATGCAAATATCTACACAGTCATCGGTATAAACATGGAAATATCTACACCACCATCTCTAAAAACATGGAAATATCTATAATGCCATCTGTGTACACATGGAAATATCTACACAGCCATCTGTGTAAACTTCGAAATATCTACACCGCTATCTCTACAAACATGGAAATATCTACAGCGCTATCTGTATACACATGGAAATATCTACATCACTATCTTTATAAACATGGAAATATCTACATCACGATCTGAATAAACATGGAAATATCTACACCGATTTCTGAATAAACATGGAAATATCTACACCGCTATCTACATAAAGATGGAAATACTTACCCCGCTATCTGTATAAACATGGAAATATCTACACCACCGTCTCTATAAACATGGAAATATCTACAACGCCATCTGTATAAACATGGAAATATCTACACTGCTATCTGCATAAACTTGGGAATATATACACAACGATCTGTAAACAAGGAAATAACTCCACCGCTAGCTGTTTAAACATGGAAATATCTACACTGCTATTTGTATAAACATGGAAGTATCTACACTGCTATCTGTATAAACATGGAAATATCTACACCCTATCTGAATAAACATGGAAATATCCACACCACAATCTGTGGAAGGATGGAAATATCTACACCGCTATTTGTGTAAACATGGAGATATCTACACTGCAACCTGTATAAACATGGAAATATCTACACTACCATCTGTACAAGGATGGAAATGTCTACACCGTGGTCTTTATAAACATGGAAATTTCTACACCACTACCTTTATAAATATGGAAATATCTACACCGCTATCTGTATAAACATGGAAATATTTACACTGCTATCTGTATAAATATGGAAATATCTACACCGCTATCTCTACAAACATGGAAATATCTACACCGCTATCTGCATTAACATGGACATATCTACACCGCAATCTCTGTAAACATGGAAACAACTACACAGCCATCTGTATAAACATGGAAATATCTACACCGCTATCTGTATAAATATGGAAATATCTACACCGTTATCTGTATAAACATGGAAATATCTACACCGCTATCTGTATAAACATGGAAATATCTACACCGCCATCTGTATAAACATGGATATATCTACCCTGCCATCTGAGGAAAATGGAAATATCTTCACCGCGATATGTATTAACATGGAACTATCTACACCGCTACCTCTATAAACATGGAAATACCTACATCGTTATCTGTATAAACATGAAAATATCTACACAGCTATCTGTGTAAACTTGGAAATATCTACACCGCTATCTGTGTAAAGATGGAAATATCTACACCGCAATCTGTGCAAAGATAGAAATCTCTACACTGCTATCTCTGTAAACATGGAAATCTCTACAACGCTATTTGTGTAAACATGGAAATATCTACACCGCTATCTGTATAAACGTGGAAATATCTACAAAGGCATCTGTATACACATGGAAAGATCTACACCGCCATCTGTATAAACATGGAAATATCTACACCGCTATCTGCCTAAACATGGAAATATCTACAACGCTATCTGTATAAATATGGAAATATCTACTCCGCTATCTCTATAAACATGGAAATATCTACACCGCTATCTGTATAAACATGGAAATATCTAAACCGCTATCTCTGTGAACATGGAAATATCTACAACTTTATCTGTGTAAACATGGACATATCTACAGAGTTACCTGTGTAAACATGGAAATATCTACACCGCTATCTGAATAAACATGGAAATATCTACACCACAATCTGTGCAAAGATGGAAATATCTACACCGCTATCTGTGTATACATGTAAATATCTACACCGCAATCTGTGTAAACAAGGAAATATCTACACTGCTATCTGTAAAAACATGGAAATATCTACACCACCATCCCTATAAACATAGAAATATCTACACCACCATCTGTATAAACATGGAAATATCTACATCGCTATCTGTATAAACATGGGAATATGTACACCACGATCTGTAAACAGGGAAATATCTCCACCACTATCTGTATAAACATGGAAATATCTACACCGCTATCTGTATAAACCTGGAAATATCTACACCGCTATTTGTATAAACTTGGAAATATCTACAACGCAATCTGTGTAAACATGGAAACATCTACACAGCTATCTGTGTAAACTGGGAAATAGCTACACCGCCATCAGTGTAAACATGGAAATATCTACACCGCAATCTGTGCAAAGATCGAATTATCTACACTGCTATCTCCCTTCACATGGAAATATCTACACCGCTATCTGCATAAACATGGAAATATCTACACCGCTATCTGTATCAACATGGAAATATCTACAGCGCCATCTGTATAGACATGGAAATATCTACACTGCCATCTGTATAAATATGGAAATATCTGCACCGCTATCTGTAGAAATATGTAAATATCTACACCGTTATCTCTATAAACATGGAAGTATCTACACCACTATCTGTATAATCATGGAAATATCTACACCGCTATCTCTATAAACATGGAAATATCTACATCGCCATCTGTATAAACATACAAATATCTACACTGTCATCTGTATAAATATGGAAATATCTACACCACCATCCCTATAAACATGGAAATATCTACACTGCCATCTGTATACACATGGAAATATCTACACAGCCATCTGTATAAACATGCTAATATCTACACCGCTATCTCTATAAACATGGAAATATCTACACCACTATCTGTATAAACATGGAAATATATACACCGCTATCTGTATAAACATAGAAATCTCTACACCGCTATCTGTGTAAACATGGAAATATCTACAACGCTATCTGTGTAAATATGGAAATATCTACACAGCTATCTGTGTAAACTTAGAAATATCTACACCGCTATCTCTGTAAAGATGGAAATATCTACACTGCAATCTGTCCAAAGAGGGAAATATCTACACCGCTACCTCTGTAAACATGGAAATATCTACACCACTATCTGTATAAACATGAAAATATCACCACCACTTTCTGTATAAACATGGAAATATCTACAAAGTCCTCCGTATAAACCTGGAAATATCAACACCACCATCTCTATAAACACGGAAATATCTACACTGTCATCTGTAAAAACATGGAAATATCTACACAGCAATCTGTATAAACATGGAAAAGTCTACACCGCTATCTCTATAAACATGGAAATATCTACACCGCTATCTCTGTAAACATGGAAATATCTACACCGCTATCTGTATAAACATGGTAATATCTACATCGCTATCTAAACATGGAAATGTGTCCACCGCTATCTGTATGAACATGGAAATATAAAAACGGCTATCTGTAAACATGTAAATATCTACACCGCTGTGTAAACATGGAAATATCTACAACGCTATCTGTGGAAACATGGAAATATCTACACAGCTATCTGTGTAAATATGGAAACATCTACACCGCAATCTGTGCAAAGATGGAAATATCTACAGTGCTATCTCTCTTAACATGGAAATATCTACACCGCTATCTGTATAAACATGGAAAGATCTACACCGACATCTGTATAAACATGGAAATATCTGCACCACCATCTGTATAAAGATGGAAATATCTACACTGCCATCTGTATAAAGATGGAAATATCTACACCATGATCTGTATAAACATGGAAATTTCTACACCGCTCTCTGTATAAACATGGAAATATCTATAAAGTATTCTGTATAAATATGGAAATATTTACACAGCTATCTGTATAAACGTGGAAATATCTCCACTGCCATCTGAGGAAAATGGAAATATCTACACTGCTATCTGAATAAACATGGAAATATCTACACCGCATTATATATAAACATGGAAATATCTATAAAGTATTCTGTATAAACATGGAAATATCTACACCACCATCTCTATAAACACGGAAATATCTACACTGCCATCTGTAAACACATGGAAATACCTACACAGCCATCTGTAAACACATGGAAATATCTACACAGCCATCTGTATAAACACGGAAATATCTACACCTCTATCTGTACAAACGTGGAAATATCTACAGCGCCATCTCTATAAACATGGAAATACCTACACCGCCATCTCTATAAACATGGAAATATCTACACCGCTATCTGTATAAACATGGAAATATCTACACTGCCTTCTCTATAAAGATGGAAGTATCTACACTGCGAGCTGTATAAACATGGAAATATCTACACCGCTATCTGTATAAACATGGAAATATCTCCATCACTATCTCTGTAAACATGGAAATACCTACACAGCCATCTCTATAAACATGGAAATATCTACACCGCCATCTGCATGAGCATGGAAATATCTACACTGCTATCTGCATAAACATGGAAATATCTACACCGCCATCTGTATAAACATGGAAATATCTACACTACCATCTGAGGAAAATGGAAATATTTACACCACGATCTGTATAAACATGGAAATATCTACACCGCTACCTGTATAAACATGGAAATATCTACACTGCTATCTGCATAAACATGGAAATATCTACACCACCATCTGTAGAAAGATGGAAATATCTACACCGCGATCTTTATAAACATGGAAATTTCTACACCGCTACCTTTATAAACATGGAATTATCTACACCGCCATCTGTATAAAGATGGAAATATCTACACTGCCATCTGTATAAAGATGGAAATATCTACACCATGATCTGTATAAACATGGAAATTTCTACACCGCTACCTCTATAAATATGGAAATATCTACACCGCCATCAGTATAAACATGGAAATATCTACACTGCCATCTGAGGAAAATGGAAATATCTACACCGTGATCTGTAGAATCATGGAAATATCTACACCGCTACCTGTATAAACATGGAAATATCTACACCGTTATCTGTATAAACATGGAAATATCTACACTGCCACCTGAGGAAAATGGAAATATCCACACCGCGATCTGTATAAAAATGGAAATATCTACACCGCTACCTGCATAAACATGGAAATATCTACACCATTATCTGTATAAACATGGAAATATATACACCGCTATCTGTATAAACATGGAAATATCTACAACGCTATCTCTGTAAACATGGAAATATCTACACAGCTATCTGTGTAAACTGGGAAATTGCTACACCGCTCTCAGTGTAAACATGGAAATATCTACACCGCAATCTGTGCAAAAATGGAATTATCTAAACCGCTATCTGTATAAACCGCTATCTGTATAAACATGGAAATATCTACACCACCATGTGTATAAACATGCAAATATCTACACAGTCATCGGTATAAACATGGAAATATCTACACCACCATCTCTAAAAACATGGAAATATCTATAATGCCATCTGTGTACACATGGAAATATCTACACAGCCATCTGTGTAAACTTCGAAATATCTACACCGCTATCTCTACAAACATGGAAATATCTACAGCGCTATCTGTATACACATGGAAATATCTACATCACTATCTTTATAAACATGGAAATATCTACATCACGATCTGAATAAACATGGAAATATCTACACCGATTTCTGAATAAACATGGAAATATCTACACCGCTATCTACATAAAGATGGAAATACTTACCCCGCTATCTGTATAAACATGGAAATATCTACACCACCGTCTCTATAAACATGGAAATATCTACAACGCCATCTGTATAAACATGGAAATATCTACACTGCTATCTGCATAAACTTGGGAATATATACACAACGATCTGTAAACAAGGAAATAACTCCACCGCTAGCTGTTTAAACATGGAAATATCTACACTGCTATTTGTATAAACATGGAAGTATCTACACTGCTATCTGTATAAACATGGAAATATCTACACCCTATCTGAATAAACATGGAAATATCCACACCACAATCTGTGGAAGGATGGAAATATCTACACCGCTATTTGTGTAAACATGGAGATATCTACACTGCAACCTGTATAAACATGGAAATATCTACACTACCATCTGTACAAGGATGGAAATGTCTACACCGTGGTCTTTATAAACATGGAAATTTCTACACCACTACCTTTATAAATATGGAAATATCTACACCGCTATCTGTATAAACATGGAAATATTTACACTGCTATCTGTATAAATATGGAAATATCTACACCGCTATCTCTACAAACATGGAAATATCTACACCGCTATCTGCATTAACATGGACATATCTACACCGCAATCTCTGTAAACATGGAAACAACTACACAGCCATCTGTATAAACATGGAAATATCTACACCGCTATCTGTATAAATATGGAAATATCTACACCGTTATCTGTATAAACATGGAAATATCTACACCGCTATCTGTATAAACATGGAAATATCTACACCGCCATCTGTATAAACATGGATATATCTACCCTGCCATCTGAGGAAAATGGAAATATCTTCACCGCGATATGTATTAACATGGAACTATCTACACCGCTACCTCTATAAACATGGAAATACCTACATCGTTATCTGTATAAACATGAAAATATCTACACAGCTATCTGTGTAAACTTGGAAATATCTACACCGCTATCTGTGTAAAGATGGAAATATCTACACCGCAATCTGTGCAAAGATAGAAATCTCTACACTGCTATCTCTGTAAACATGGAAATCTCTACAACGCTATTTGTGTAAACATGGAAATATCTACACCGCTATCTGTATAAACGTGGAAATATCTACAAAGGCATCTGTATACACATGGAAAGATCTACACCGCCATCTGTATAAACATGGAAATATCTACACCGCTATCTGCCTAAACATGGAAATATCTACAACGCTATCTGTATAAATATGGAAATATCTACTCCGCTATCTCTATAAACATGGAAATATCTACACCGCTATCTGTATAAACATGGAAATATCTAAACCGCTATCTCTGTGAACATGGAAATATCTACAACTTTATCTGTGTAAACATGGACATATCTACAGAGTTACCTGTGTAAACATGGAAATATCTACACCGCTATCTGAATAAACATGGAAATATCTACACCACAATCTGTGCAAAGATGGAAATATCTACACCGCTATCTGTGTATACATGTAAATATCTACACCGCAATCTGTGTAAACAAGGAAATATCTACACTGCTATCTGTAAAAACATGGAAATATCTACACCACCATCCCTATAAACATAGAAATATCTACACCACCATCTGTATAAACATGGAAATATCTACATCGCTATCTGTATAAACATGGGAATATGTACACCACGATCTGTAAACAGGGAAATATCTCCACCACTATCTGTATAAACATGGAAATATCTACACCGCTATCTGTATAAACCTGGAAATATCTACACCGCTATTTGTATAAACTTGGAAATATCTACAACGCAATCTGTGTAAACATGGAAACATCTACACAGCTATCTGTGTAAACTGGGAAATAGCTACACTGCCATCAGTGTAAACATGGAAATATCTACACCGCAATCTGTGCAAAGATCGAATTATCTACACTGCTATCTCCCTTCACATGGAAATATCTACACCGCTATCTGCATAAACATGGAAATATCTACACCGCTATCTGTATCAACATGGAAATATCTACAGCGCCATCTGTATAGACATGGAAATATCTACACTGCCATCTGTATAAATATGGAAATATCTGCACCGCTATCTGTAGAAATATGTAAATATCTACACCGTTATCTCTATAAACATGGAAGTATCTACACCACTATCTGTATAATCATGGAAATATCTACACCGCTATCTCTATAAACATGGAAATATCTACATCGCCATCTGTATAAACATACAAATATCTACACTGTCATCTGTATAAATATGGAAATATCTACACCACCATCCCTATAAACATGGAAATATCTACACTGCCATCTGTATACACATGGAAATATCTACACAGCCATCTGTATAAACATGCTAATATCTACACCGCTATCTCTATAAACATGGAAATATCTACACCACTATCTGTATAAACATGGAAATATATACACCGCTATCTGTATAAACATAGAAATGTCTACACCGCTATCTGTGTAAACATGGAAATATCTACAACGCTATCTGTGTAAATATGGAAATATCTACACAGCTATCTGTGTAAACTTAGAAATATCTACACCGCTATCTCTGTAAAGATGGAAATATCTACACTGCAATCTGTCCAAAGAGGGAAATATCTACACCGCTACCTCTGTAAACATGGAAATATCTACACCACTATCTGTATAAACATGAAAATATCACCACCACTTTCTGTATAAACATGGAAATATCTACAAAGTCCTCCGTATAAACCTGGAAATATCAACACCACCATCTCTATAAACACGGAAATATCTACACTGTCATCTGTAAAAACATGGAAATATCTACACAGCAATCTGTATAAACATGGAAAAGTCTACACCGCTATCTCTATAAACATGGAAATATCTACACCGCTATCTCTGTAAACATGGAAATATCTACACCGCTATCTGTATAAACATGGTAATATCTACATCGCTATCTAAACATGGAAATGTGTCCACCGCTATCTGTATGAACATGGAAATATAAAAACGGCTATCTGTAAACATGTAAATATCTACACCGCTGTGTAAACATGGAAATATCTACAACGCTATCTGTGGAAACATGGAAATATCTACACAGCTATCTGTGTAAATATGGAAACATCTACACCGCAATCTGTGCAAAGATGGAAATATCTACAGTGCTATCTCTCTTAACATGGAAATATCTACACCGCTATCTGTATAAACATGGAAAGATCTACACCGACATCTGTATAAACATGGAAATATCTGCACCACCATCTGTATAAAGATGGAAATATCTACACTGCCATCTGTATAAAGATGGAAATATCTACACCATGATCTGTATAAACATGGAAATTTCTACACCGCTCTCTGTATAAACATGGAAATATCTATAAAGTATTCTGTATAAATATGGAAATATTTACACAGCTATCTGTATAAACGTGGAAATATCTCCACTGCCATCTGAGGAAAATGGAAATATCTACACTGCTATCTGAATAAACATGGAAATATCTACACCGCATTATATATAAACATGGAAATATCTATAAAGTATTCTGTATAAACATGGAAATATCTACACCACCATCTCTATAAACACGGAAATATCTACACTGCCATCTGTAAACACATGGAAATACCTACACAGCCATCTGTAAACACATGGAAATATCTACACAGCCATCTGTATAAACACGGAAATATCTACACCTCTATCTGTACAAACGTGGAAATATCTACAGCGCCATCTCTATAAACATGGAAATACCTACACCGCCATCTCTATAAACATGGAAATATCTACACCGCTATCTGTATAAACATGGAAATATCTACACTGCCTTCTCTATAAAGATGGAAGTATCTACACTGCGAGCTGTATAAACATGGAAATATCTACACCGCTATCTGTATAAACATGGAAATATCTCCATCACTATCTCTGTAAACATGGAAATACCTACACAGCCATCTCTATAAACATGGAAATATCTACACCGCCATCTGCATGAGCATGGAAATATCTACACTGCTATCTGCATAAACATGGAAATATCTACACCGCCATCTGTATAAACATGGAAATATCTACACTACCATCTGAGGAAAATGGAAATATTTACACCACGATCTGTATAAACATGGAAATATCTACACCGCTACCTGTATAAACATGGAAATATCTACACTGCTATCTGCATAAACATGGAAATATCTACACCACCATCTGTAGAAAGATGGAAATATCTACACCGCGATCTTTATAAACATGGAAATTTCTACACCGCTACCTTTATAAACATGGAATTATCTACACCGCCATCTGTATAAAGATGGAAATATCTACACTGCCATCTGTATAAAGATGGAAATATCTACACCATGATCTGTATAAACATGGAAATTTCTACACCGCTACCTCTATAAATATGGAAATATCTACACTGCCATCAGTATAAACATGGAAATATCTACACTGCCATCTGAGGAAAATGGAAATATCTACACCGTGATCTGTAGAATCATGGAAATATCTACACCGCTACCTGTATAAACATGGAAATATCTACACCGTTATCTGTATAAACATGGAAATATCTACACTGCCACCTGAGGAAAATGGAAATATCCACACCGCGATCTGTATAAAAATGGAAATATCTACACCGCTACCTGCATAAACATGGAAATATCTACACCATTATCTGTATAAACATGGAAATATATACACCGCTATCTGTATAAACATGGAAATATCTACAACGCTATCTCTGTAAACATGGAAATATCTACACAGCTATCTGTGTAAACTGGGAAATTGCTACACCGCTCTCAGTGTAAACATGGAAATATCTACACCGCAATCTGTGCAAAAATGGAATTATCTAAACCGCTATCTGTATAAACCGCTATCTGTATAAACATGGAAATATCTACACCACCATGTGTATAAACATGCAAATATCTACACAGTCATCGGTATAAACATGGAAATATCTACACCACCATCTCTAAAAACATGGAAATATCTATAATGCCATCTGTGTACACATGGAAATATCTACACAGCCATCTGTGTAAACTTCGAAATATCTACACCGCTATCTCTACAAACATGGAAATATCTACAGCGCTATCTGTATACACATGGAAATATCTACATCACTATCTTTATAAACATGGAAATATCTACATCACGATCTGAATAAACATGGAAATATCTACACCGATTTCTGAATAAACATGGAAATATCTACACCGCTATCTACATAAAGATGGAAATACTTACCCCGCTATCTGTATAAACATGGAAATATCTACACCACCGTCTCTATAAACATGGAAATATCTACAACGCCATCTGTATAAACATGGAAATATCTACACTGCTATCTGCATAAACTTGGGAATATATACACAACGATCTGTAAACAAGGAAATAACTCCACCGCTAGCTGTTTAAACATGGAAATATCTACACTGCTATTTGTATAAACATGGAAGTATCTACACTGCTATCTGTATAAACATGGAAATATCTACACCCTATCTGAATAAACATGGAAATATCCACACCACAATCTGTGGAAGGATGGAAATATCTACACCGCTATTTGTGTAAACATGGAGATATCTACACTGCAACCTGTATAAACATGGAAATATCTACACTACCATCTGTACAAGGATGGAAATGTCTACACCGTGGTCTTTATAAACATGGAAATTTCTACACCACTACCTTTATAAATATGGAAATATCTACACCGCTATCTGTATAAACATGGAAATATTTACACTGCTATCTGTATAAATATGGAAATATCTACACCGCTATCTCTACAAACATGGAAATATCTACACCGCTATCTGCATTAACATGGACATATCTACACCGCAATCTCTGTAAACATGGAAACAACTACACAGCCATCTGTATAAACATGGAAATATCTACACCGCTATCTGTATAAATATGGAAATATCTACACCGTTATCTGTATAAACATGGAAATATCTACACCGCTATCTGTATAAACATGGAAATATCTACACCGCCATCTGTATAAACATGGATATATCTACCCTGCCATCTGAGGAAAATGGAAATATCTTCACCGCGATATGTATTAACATGGAACTATCTACACCGCTACCTCTATAAACATGGAAATACCTACATCGTTATCTGTATAAACATGAAAATATCTACACAGCTATCTGTGTAAACTTGGAAATATCTACACCGCTATCTGTGTAAAGATGGAAATATCTACACCGCAATCTGTGCAAAGATAGAAATCTCTACACTGCTATCTCTGTAAACATGGAAATCTCTACAACGCTATTTGTGTAAACATGGAAATATCTACACCGCTATCTGTATAAACGTGGAAATATCTACAAAGGCATCTGTATACACATGGAAAGATCTACACCGCCATCTGTATAAACATGGAAATATCTACACCGCTATCTGCCTAAACATGGAAATATCTACAACGCTATCTGTATAAATATGGAAATATCTACTCCGCTATCTCTATAAACATGGAAATATCTACACCGCTATCTGTATAAACATGGAAATATCTAAACCGCTATCTCTGTGAACATGGAAATATCTACAACTTTATCTGTGTAAACATGGACATATCTACAGAGTTACCTGTGTAAACATGGAAATATCTACACCGCTATCTGAATAAACATGGAAATATCTACACCACAATCTGTGCAAAGATGGAAATATCTACACCGCTATCTGTGTATACATGTAAATATCTACACCGCAATCTGTGTAAACAAGGAAATATCTACACTGCTATCTGTAAAAACATGGAAATATCTACACCACCATCCCTATAAACATAGAAATATCTACACCACCATCTGTATAAACATGGAAATATCTACATCGCTATCTGTATAAACATGGGAATATGTACACCACGATCTGTAAACAGGGAAATATCTCCACCACTATCTGTATAAACATGGAAATATCTACACCGCTATCTGTATAAACCTGGAAATATCTACACCGCTATTTGTATAAACTTGGAAATATCTACAACGCAATCTGTGTAAACATGGAAACATCTACACAGCTATCTGTGTAAACTGGGAAATAGCTACACCGCCATCAGTGTAAACATGGAAATATCTACACCGCAATCTGTGCAAAGATCGAATTATCTACACTGCTATCTCCCTTCACATGGAAATATCTACACCGCTATCTGCATAAACATGGAAATATCTACACCGCTATCTGTATCAACATGGAAATATCTACAGCGCCATCTGTATAGACATGGAAATATCTACACTGCCATCTGTATAAATATGGAAATATCTGCACCGCTATCTGTAGAAATATGTAAATATCTACACCGTTATCTCTATAAACATGGAAGTATCTACACCACTATCTGTATAATCATGGAAATATCTACACCGCTATCTCTATAAACATGGAAATATCTACATCGCCATCTGTATAAACATACAAATATCTACACTGTCATCTGTATAAATATGGAAATATCTACACCACCATCCCTATAAACATGGAAATATCTACACTGCCATCTGTATACACATGGAAATATCTACACAGCCATCTGTATAAACATGCTAATATCTACACCGCTATCTCTATAAACATGGAAATATCTACACCACTATCTGTATAAACATGGAAATATATACACCGCTATCTGTATAAACATAGAAATCTCTACACCGCTATCTGTGTAAACATGGAAATATCTACAACGCTATCTGTGTAAATATGGAAATATCTACACAGCTATCTGTGTAAACTTAGAAATATCTACACCGCTATCTCTGTAAAGATGGAAATATCTACACTGCAATCTGTCCAAAGAGGGAAATATCTACACCGCTACCTCTGTAAACATGGAAATATCTACACCACTATCTGTATAAACATGAAAATATCACCACCACTTTCTGTATAAACATGGAAATATCTACAAAGTCCTCCGTATAAACCTGGAAATATCAACACCACCATCTCTATAAACACGGAAATATCTACACTGTCATCTGTAAAAACATGGAAATATCTACACAGCAATCTGTATAAACATGGAAAAGTCTACACCGCTATCTCTATAAACATGGAAATATCTACACCGCTATCTCTGTAAACATGGAAATATCTACACCGCTATCTGTATAAACATGGTAATATCTACATCGCTATCTAAACATGGAAATGTGTCCACCGCTATCTGTATGAACATGGAAATATAAAAACGGCTATCTGTAAACATGTAAATATCTACACCGCTGTGTAAACATGGAAATATCTACAACGCTATCTGTGGAAACATGGAAATATCTACACAGCTATCTGTGTAAATATGGAAACATCTACACCGCAATCTGTGCAAAGATGGAAATATCTACAGTGCTATCTCTCTTAACATGGAAATATCTACACCGCTATCTGTATAAACATGGAAAGATCTACACCGACATCTGTATAAACATGGAAATATCTGCACCACCATCTGTATAAAGATGGAAATATCTACACTGCCATCTGTATAAAGATGGAAATATCTACACCATGATCTGTATAAACATGGAAATTTCTACACCGCTCTCTGTATAAACATGGAAATATCTATAAAGTATTCTGTATAAATATGGAAATATTTACACAGCTATCTGTATAAACGTGGAAATATCTCCACTGCCATCTGAGGAAAATGGAAATATCTACACTGCTATCTGAATAAACATGGAAATATCTACACCGCATTATATATAAACATGGAAATATCTATAAAGTATTCTGTATAAACATGGAAATATCTACACCACCATCTCTATAAACACGGAAATATCTACACTGCCATCTGTAAACACATGGAAATACCTACACAGCCATCTGTAAACACATGGAAATATCTACACAGCCATCTGTATAAACACGGAAATATCTACACCTCTATCTGTACAAACGTGGAAATATCTACAGCGCCATCTCTATAAACATGGAAATACCTACACCGCCATCTCTATAAACATGGAAATATCTACACCGCTATCTGTATAAACATGGAAATATCTACACTGCCTTCTCTATAAAGATGGAAGTATCTACACTGCGAGCTGTATAAACATGGAAATATCTACACCGCTATCTGTATAAACATGGAAATATCTCCATCACTATCTCTGTAAACATGGAAATACCTACACAGCCATCTCTATAAACATGGAAATATCTACACCGCCATCTGCATGAGCATGGAAATATCTACACTGCTATCTGCATAAACATGGAAATATCTACACCGCCATCTGTATAAACATGGAAATATCTACACTACCATCTGAGGAAAATGGAAATATTTACACCACGATCTGTATAAACATGGAAATATCTACACCGCTACCTGTATAAACATGGAAATATCTACACTGCTATCTGCATAAACATGGAAATATCTACACCACCATCTGTAGAAAGATGGAAATATCTACACCGCGATCTTTATAAACATGGAAATTTCTACACCGCTACCTTTATAAACATGGAATTATCTACACCGCCATCTGTATAAAGATGGAAATATCTACACTGCCATCTGTATAAAGATGGAAATATCTACACCATGATCTGTATAAACATGGAAATTTCTACACCGCTACCTCTATAAATATGGAAATATCTACACCGCCATCAGTATAAACATGGAAATATCTACACTGCCATCTGAGGAAAATGGAAATATCTACACCGTGATCTGTAGAATCATGGAAATATCTACACCGCTACCTGTATAAACATGGAAATATCTACACCGTTATCTGTATAAACATGGAAATATCTACACTGCCACCTGAGGAAAATGGAAATATCCACACCGCGATCTGTATAAAAATGGAAATATCTACACCGCTACCTGCATAAACATGGAAATATCTACACCATTATCTGTATAAACATGGAAATATATACACCGCTATCTGTATAAACATGGAAATATCTACAACGCTATCTCTGTAAACATGGAAATATCTACACAGCTATCTGTGTAAACTGGGAAATTGCTACACCGCTCTCAGTGTAAACATGGAAATATCTACACCGCAATCTGTGCAAAAATGGAATTATCTAAACCGCTATCTGTATAAACCGCTATCTGTATAAACATGGAAATATCTACACCACCATGTGTATAAACATGCAAATATCTACACAGTCATCGGTATAAACATGGAAATATCTACACCACCATCTCTAAAAACATGGAAATATCTATAATGCCATCTGTGTACACATGGAAATATCTACACAGCCATCTGTGTAAACTTCGAAATATCTACACCGCTATCTCTACAAACATGGAAATATCTACAGCGCTATCTGTATACACATGGAAATATCTACATCACTATCTTTATAAACATGGAAATATCTACATCACGATCTGAATAAACATGGAAATATCTACACCGATTTCTGAATAAACATGGAAATATCTACACCGCTATCTACATAAAGATGGAAATACTTACCCCGCTATCTGTATAAACATGGAAATATCTACACCACCGTCTCTATAAACATGGAAATATCTACAACGCCATCTGTATAAACATGGAAATATCTACACTGCTATCTGCATAAACTTGGGAATATATACACAACGATCTGTAAACAAGGAAATAACTCCACCGCTAGCTGTTTAAACATGGAAATATCTACACTGCTATTTGTATAAACATGGAAGTATCTACACTGCTATCTGTATAAACATGGAAATATCTACACCCTATCTGAATAAACATGGAAATATCCACACCACAATCTGTGGAAGGATGGAAATATCTACACCGCTATTTGTGTAAACATGGAGATATCTACACTGCAACCTGTATAAACATGGAAATATCTACACTACCATCTGTACAAGGATGGAAATGTCTACACCGTGGTCTTTATAAACATGGAAATTTCTACACCACTACCTTTATAAATATGGAAATATCTACACCGCTATCTGTATAAACATGGAAATATTTACACTGCTATCTGTATAAATATGGAAATATCTACACCGCTATCTCTACAAACATGGAAATATCTACACCGCTATCTGCATTAACATGGACATATCTACACCGCAATCTCTGTAAACATGGAAACAACTACACAGCCATCTGTATAAACATGGAAATATCTACACCGCTATCTGTATAAATATGGAAATATCTACACCGTTATCTGTATAAACATGGAAATATCTACACCGCTATCTGTATAAACATGGAAATATCTACACCGCCATCTGTATAAACATGGATATATCTACCCTGCCATCTGAGGAAAATGGAAATATCTTCACCGCGATATGTATTAACATGGAACTATCTACACCGCTACCTCTATAAACATGGAAATACCTACATCGTTATCTGTATAAACATGAAAATATCTACACAGCTATCTGTGTAAACTTGGAAATATCTACACCGCTATCTGTGTAAAGATGGAAATATCTACACCGCAATCTGTGCAAAGATAGAAATCTCTACACTGCTATCTCTGTAAACATGGAAATCTCTACAACGCTATTTGTGTAAACATGGAAATATCTACACCGCTATCTGTATAAACGTGGAAATATCTACAAAGGCATCTGTATACACATGGAAAGATCTACACCGCCATCTGTATAAACATGGAAATATCTACACCGCTATCTGCCTAAACATGGAAATATCTACAACGCTATCTGTATAAATATGGAAATATCTACTCCGCTATCTCTATAAACATGGAAATATCTACACCGCTATCTGTATAAACATGGAAATATCTAAACCGCTATCTCTGTGAACATGGAAATATCTACAACTTTATCTGTGTAAACATGGACATATCTACAGAGTTACCTGTGTAAACATGGAAATATCTACACCGCTATCTGAATAAACATGGAAATATCTACACCACAATCTGTGCAAAGATGGAAATATCTACACCGCTATCTGTGTATACATGTAAATATCTACACCGCAATCTGTGTAAACAAGGAAATATCTACACTGCTATCTGTAAAAACATGGAAATATCTACACCACCATCCCTATAAACATAGAAATATCTACACCACCATCTGTATAAACATGGAAATATCTACATCGCTATCTGTATAAACATGGGAATATGTACACCACGATCTGTAAACAGGGAAATATCTCCACCACTATCTGCATAAACATGGAAATATCTACACCGCTATCTGTATAAACCTGGAAATATCTACACCGCTATTTGTATAAACTTGGAAATATCTACAACGCAATCTGTGTAAACATGGAAACATCTACACAGCTATCTGTGTAAACTGGGAAATAGCTACACTGCCATCAGTGTAAACATGGAAATATCTACACCGCAATCTGTGCAAAGATCGAATTATCTACACTGCTATCTCCCTTCACATGGAAATATCTACACCGCTATCTGCATAAACATGGAAATATCTACACCGCTATCTGTATCAACATGGAAATATCTACAGCGCCATCTGTATAGACATGGAAATATCTACACTGCCATCTGTATAAATATGGAAATATCTGCACCGCTATCTGTAGAAATATGTAAATATCTACACCGTTATCTCTATAAACATGGAAGTATCTACACCACTATCTGTATAATCATGGAAATATCTACACCGCTATCTCTATAAACATGGAAATATCTACATCGCCATCTGTATAAACATACAAATATCTACACTGTCATCTGTATAAATATGGAAATATCTACACCACCATCCCTATAAACATGGAAATATCTACACTGCCATCTGTATACACATGGAAATATCTACACAGCCATCTGTATAAACATGCTAATATCTACACCGCTATCTCTATAAACATGGAAATATCTACACCACTATCTGTATAAACATGGAAATATATACACCGCTATCTGTATAAACATAGAAATGTCTACACCGCTATCTGTGTAAACATGGAAATATCTACAACGCTATCTGTGTAAATATGGAAATATCTACACAGCTATCTGTGTAAACTTAGAAATATCTACACCGCTATCTCTGTAAAGATGGAAATATCTACACTGCAATCTGTCCAAAGAGGGAAATATCTACACCGCTACCTCTGTAAACATGGAAATATCTACACCACTATCTGTATAAACATGAAAATATCACCACCACTTTCTGTATAAACATGGAAATATCTACAAAGTCCTCCGTATAAACCTGGAAATATCAACACCACCATCTCTATAAACACGGAAATATCTACACTGTCATCTGTAAAAACATGGAAATATCTACACAGCAATCTGTATAAACATGGAAAAGTCTACACCGCTATCTCTATAAACATGGAAATATCTACACCGCTATCTCTGTAAACATGGAAATATCTACACCGCTATCTGTATAAACATGGTAATATCTACATCGCTATCTAAACATGGAAATGTGTCCACCGCTATCTGTATGAACATGGAAATATAAAAACGGCTATCTGTAAACATGTAAATATCTACACCGCTGTGTAAACATGGAAATATCTACAACGCTATCTGTGGAAACATGGAAATATCTACACAGCTATCTGTGTAAATATGGAAACATCTACACCGCAATCTGTGCAAAGATGGAAATATCTACAGTGCTATCTCTCTTAACATGGAAATATCTACACCGCTATCTGTATAAACATGGAAAGATCTACACCGACATCTGTATAAACATGGAAATATCTGCACCACCATCTGTATAAAGATGGAAATATCTACACTGCCATCTGTATAAAGATGGAAATATCTACACCATGATCTGTATAAACATGGAAATTTCTACACCGCTCTCTGTATAAACATGGAAATATCTATAAAGTATTCTGTATAAATATGGAAATATTTACACAGCTATCTGTATAAACGTGGAAATATCTCCACTGCCATCTGAGGAAAATGGAAATATCTACACTGCTATCTGAATAAACATGGAAATATCTACACCGCATTATATATAAACATGGAAATATCTATAAAGTATTCTGTATAAACATGGAAATATCTACACCACCATCTCTATAAACACGGAAATATCTACACTGCCATCTGTAAACACATGGAAATACCTACACAGCCATCTGTAAACACATGGAAATATCTACACAGCCATCTGTATAAACACGGAAATATCTACACCTCTATCTGTACAAACGTGGAAATATCTACAGCGCCATCTCTATAAACATGGAAATACCTACACCGCCATCTCTATAAACATGGAAATATCTACACCGCTATCTGTATAAACATGGAAATATCTACACTGCCTTCTCTATAAAGATGGAAGTATCTACACTGCGAGCTGTATAAACATGGAAATATCTACACCGCTATCTGTGTAAACTGGGAAATTGCTACACCGCTCTCAGTGTAAACATGGAAATATCTACACCGCAATCTGTGCAAAAATGGAATTATCTAAACCGCTATCTGTATAAACCGCTATCTGTATAAACATGGAAATATCTACACCACCATGTGTATAAACATGCAAATATCTACACAGTCATCGGTATAAACATGGAAATATCTACACCACCATCTCTAAAAACATGGAAATATCTATAATGCCATCTGTGTACACATGGAAATATCTACACAGCCATCTGTGTAAACTTCGAAATATCTACACCGCTATCTCTACAAACTTGGAAATATCTACAGCGCTATCTGTATACACATGGAAATATCTACATCACTATCTTTATAAACATGGAAATATCTACATCACGATCTGAATAAACATGGAAATATCTACACCGATTTCTGAATAAACATGGAAATATCTACACCGCTATCTACATAAAGATGGAAATACTTACCCCGCTATCTGTATAAACATGGAAATATCTACACCACCGTCTCTATAAACATGGAAATATCTACAACGCCATCTGTATAAACATGGAAATATCTACACTGCTATCTGCATAAACTTGGGAATATATACACAACGATCTGTAAACAAGGAAATAACTCCACCGCTAGCTGTTTAAACATGGAAATATCTACACTGCTATTTGTATAAACATGGAAGTATCTACACTGCTATCTGTATAAACATGGAAATATCTACACCCTATCTGAATAAACATGGAAATATCCACACCACAATCTGTGGAAGGATGGAAATATCTACACCGCTATTTGTGTAAACGTGGAGATATCTACACTGCAACCTGTATAAACATGGAAATATCTACACTACCATCTGTACAAGGATGGAAATGTCTACACCGTGGTCTTTATAAACATGGAAATTTCTACACCACTACCTTTATAAATATGGAAATATCTACACCGCTATCTGTATAAACATGGAAATATTTACACTGCTATCTGTATAAATATGGAAATATCTACACCGCTATCTCTACAAACATGGAAATATCTACACCGCTATCTGCATTAACATGGACATATCTACACCGCAATCTCTGTAAACATGGAAACAACTACACAGATATCTGTATAAACATGGAAATATCTACACCGCTATCTGTATAAATATGGAAATATCTACACCGTTATCTGTATAAACATGGAAATATTTACACCGCTATCTGTATAAACATGGAAATATCTACACCGCCATCTGTATAAACATGGATATATCTACCCTGCCATCTGAGGAAAATGGAAATATCTTCACCGCGATATGTATTAACATGGAACTATCTACACCGCTACCTCTATAAACATGGAAATACCTACATCGTTATCTGTATAAACATGAAAATATCTACACAGCTATCTGTGTAAACTTGGAAATATCTACACCGCTATCTGTGTAAAGATGGAAATATCTACACCGCAATCTGTGCAAAGATAGAAATCTCTACACTGCTATCTCTGTAAACATGGAAATCTCTACAACGCTATTTGTGTAAACATGGAAATATCTACACCGCTATCTGTATGAACGTGGAAATATCTACAAAGGCATCTGTATACACATGGAAAGATCTACACCGCCATCTGTATAAACATGGAAATATCTAAACCGCCATCTGTATAAACATCAAAATATCTACACTGCCATCTGTAGAACGATGGAAATCTCTACACCGCGATCTCTATAAACATGGAAATTTCTACACCACGATCTGTATAAACACGCAAAGATCTACACCGCTTTCTGAATAAACATGGAAATATCTACACCGCTATCTGCCTAAACATGGAAATATCTACAACGCTATCTGTATAAATATGGAAATATCTACTCCGCTATCTCTATAAACATGGAAATATCTACACCGCTATCTGTATAAACATGGAAATATCTAAACCGCTATCTCTGTGAACATGGAAATATCTACAACTTTATCTGTGTAAACATGGACATATCTACAGAGTTACCTGTGTAAACATGGAAATATCTACACCGCTATCTGAATAAACATGGAAATATCTACACCACAATCTGTGCAAAGATGGAAATATCTACACCGCTATCTGTGTATACATGTAAATATCTACACCGCAATCTGTGTAAACAAGGAAATATCTACACTGCTATCTGTAAAAACATGGAAATATCTACACCACCATCCCTATAAACATAGAAATATCTACACCGCCATCTGTATAAACATGGAAATATCTACATCGCTATCTGTATAAACATGGGAATATATACACCACGATCTGTAAACAGGGAAATATCTCCACCACTATCTGTATAAACATGGAAATATCTACACCGCTATCTGTATAAACCTGGAAATATCTACACCGCTATTTGTATAAACTTGGAAATATCTACAACGCAATCTGTGTAAACATGGAAACATCTACACAGCTATCTGTGTAAACTGGGAAATAGCTACACCGCCATCAGTGTAAACATGGAAATATCTACACCGCAATCTGTGCAAAGATCGAATTATCTACACTGCTATCTCCCTTCACATGGAAATATCTACACCGCTATCTGCATAAACATGGAAATATCTACACCGCTATCTGTATCAACATGGAAATATCTACAGCGCCATCTGTATAGACATGGAAATATCTACACTGCCATCTGTATAAATATGGAAATATCTGCACCGCTATCTGTAGAAATATGTAAATATCTACACCGTTATCTCTATAAACATGGAAGTATCTACACCACTATCTGTATAATCATGGAAATATCTACACCGCTATCTCTATAAACATGGAAATATCTACATCGCCATCTGTATAAACATACAAATATCTACACTGTCATCTGTATAAATATGGAAATATCTACACCACCATCCCTATAAACATGGAAATATTTACACTGCCATCTGTATACACATGGAAATATCTACACAGCCATCTGTATAAACATGCTAATATCTACACCGCTATCTCTATAAACATGGAAATATCTACACCACTATCTGTATAAACATGGAAATATATACACCACTATCTGTATAAACATAGAAATGTCTACACCGCTATCTGTGTAAACATGGAAATATCTACAATGCTATCTGTGTAAATATGGAAATATCTACACAGCTATCTGTGTAAACTTAGAAATATCTACACCGCTATCTCTGTAAAGATGGAAATATCTACACTGCAATCTGTCCAAAGAGGGAAATATCTACACCGCTACCTCTGTAAACATGGAAATATCTACACCACTATCTGTATAAACATGAAAATATCACCACCACTTTCTGTATAAACATGGAAATATCTACAAAGTCCTCCGTATAAACCTGGAAATATCAACACCACCATCTCTATAAACACGGAAATATCTACACTGTCATCTGTAAAAACATGGAAATATCTACACAGCAATCTGTATAAACATGGAAAAGTCTACACCGCTATCTCTATAAACATGGAAATATCTACACCGCGTTCTGTATAAACATGGAAATATCTACAAAGTCATCTATATAAATATGGAAATATATACACTACCATCTCTATAAACATAGAAATATCTACACTGCTATCTGTATACACTTGGAAATATCTACACTGCTATCAGTGTAAACATGGAAATATCTACACCGCCATCTCTATAAACATGAAAATATCTACACCGCCATCACCATAAACATGGAAATATCTCCACCGCCATCTGTATAAACCTGGAAATATCTACACCGCTATCTGTATAAACATGGAAATATCTACACTGTCATCTCTATAAAGATGGAAGTATCTACACCGCGAGCTGTATAAACATGGAAATATATACACCGCTATCTCTATAAACATGGAAATATCTACACCGCTATCTGTATAAACATGGAAATATCTACATCGCTATCTGTGTAAACATGGAAATATCTCCACTGCTATCTGTATAAACATGGAAAAATATAAACCGCTATCTCTATAAACATGGAAATCTCTGCACCGCTATCTGTGTAAACATGGAAATATCTACACAGCTATCTGTGCAAACTTGTAAATGTGTACACCGCTATCTGTGTAAAGCTGGAAATATCTACACAGCAATCTGTGAAAAGATGGATATATCTACACTGCTATCTCTGTAAACATGGAAATATCTACACCGCTATCTGTATAAACATGGAAATATCTACACCGCCATCTGTATAAACATGGAAAGACCTACATCGCCATCTGTATAAACATGGAAATATCTACACCGCCATCTGTATAAGCATGGAAATATCTACACCGCCATCTGTAGAAAGATGGAAATGTCTACACCGCGATCTTTATAAACATTGAAATTTCTACACCGCTACCTTTATAAACATGGAAATATCTACACTGCTATCTGTATAAACATGGAAATATCTACACTGCTATCTGTATAAATATGGAAATATCTACACTGCTATCTCTGTAAACATGGAAATATCTACACCGCTATCTGTATAAACATGGAAATATCTACACCGCCATCTGCATAAACATGGAAATATCTACAAAGACATCTGTAAAAACATGGAAAGACCTACATCGCCATCTGTATAAACATGGAAATATCTACACCGCCATCTGTATAAGCATGGAAATATCTACACCGCCATCTGTAGAAAGATGGAAAGTCTACACCGCGATCTTTATAAACATGGAAATTTCTACACCGCTACCTTTATAAACATGGAAATATCTACACTGCTATCTGTATAAACATGGAAATATCTACACTGCTATCTGTATAAATATGGAAATATCTACACCGCTATCTCTATAAACAAGGAAATATCTACACCGCTATCTGCATAAACATGGACATATCTACACCGAAATCTATAAACATGTAAATATCTACACCGCCATCTGTAAAAACATGGAAATATCTACACCGCTATCTGTATAAATATGGAAATATCTACACCGTTATCTCTATACACATGGAAATATCTACACTGCTATCCGTATAAACATGGAAATATCTACACCGCTATCTGTATAAACATGGAAATATCTACAACGATCCCTGTATAAACATGGAAATATCTACACCGCTATGTCTATAAACATGGAAATACCTACAACGCCATCTGTATAAACTTGGAAATATCTACACAGTCATCTGTATAAACATGGAAATATCTACATCACCATCTCTATAAACATGCAAATATACACACTGCCATCTGTATACACATGGATATATCTACACAGCCATCTGTATAAACATGGAAATATCTACACCGCTATCTCTATAAACATGGAAATGTCTACACTGCCATCTGTATAAACATGGAAGTATCTACAAAGTCATCTGTATAAACATGGAAATGTCGACAACACCATCTCTATAAACGTTGAAATATCTACACTGCCATCTGTATACATATGGAAATATCAACACAGGCATCTGTATAAACATGGAAATATCTACACCGCTATCTGTATAAACATGGCAATATCTACACCGCCATCTGTATAAACATGGAAATATCTACACCGCCATCTGTATAAACATGGAAATATCAACACCGCGATCTGTGTAAACATGGAAATATCTACAACGCTATCTTTATAAACATGGAAATACCAACACCGCTATCTGTATAAACATGGAAATATCTACACAGCTATCTGTATAAACATGGATATATCTACATCGCTATCTCTATAAACATGCAAATACTTACACTGCCATCTCTATGAACATGGAAATATCTACACCGCCATCTCTATAAACATGGAAATCACTACCCCACCATCTCTATAAACATGGAAATATCTACAACGCCATCTGCTAAAACATGGAAATATCTGCACCGCCATCTGTATAAACATGGAAATATCTACACCGCATTCTGTATAAACATGTAAATATCTACACCACCATCTGTAGAAAGATAGAAATATCTACACCGCGATCTTTATAAACCTGGAAAATTCTACACCGCCACCTTTATAAACATGGAGATATTTACACCGCTATCTGTATAAACATGCAAATATTTACACCACGATCTGTATAAACATGGAAATATCTACACCGCTATCTGCATAAATATGGAAATATCTACACCGCTATCTCAATAAACATGGAAGTATCTACACCGCTCTCTATATAAACATGGAAATATATACACCGCAATCTCTATAAACATGGAAATATCTTCACCGCAATCTGTGCAAAGATGGAAATATCTACACCGCTATCTCTGTAAACATGGAAATACCTACACCGCTATCTGTATAAACATGGAAGTATCTACAACGCCATCTGTATAAACATGGGAATCTCTACAAAGTCATCTGTATAAACATGGAAAGATTTCCACCGCCATCTCTATAAACATGGAAATATCTACACTGACTTCTGTAGAAAGATGGAAATATCTACACCGCTATCTGTATAAACATGGAAATATCTGCACTACCATCTGTATAAACATGGAAATGTCTACAAAGTCATCTGTATAAACATGGAAACGTCTACACCGCCATCTGTATAAACATGCAGATATCTACACCGCCATCTGTATAAACATGGAAATATCTACACTGCCATCTGTAGAAAGATGGATATATCTACACCGTGATCTGTATAAACATGGAAATTTCTACACCGTTACCTATATAAACATGGAAATATCTACACCGCTATCTGTATAAACATGGAAATATCTAAACTGCTATCTCTATAAACATCGGAAATATCTGCAATGTTATCTGTGTAAACATGGACATACCTACAGAGTTATCTGTGTAAAGATGGAAATATCTACACCGCTATCTGAATAAACATGGAAATATCTACACCGCAATCTCTGCAAATATGGAAATATCTACACCACTATCTGTGTAAACATGGAAATACTACACAGCTATCTGTATAAACGTGGAAATACCTACACCGCTATCTGTATAAACATGGAAATACCTACACCACCATCTCTATAAACATGGAAATATCTACACCGCCATCTGTATAAACATGGAAATATCTACACCGCTCTCTGTATAAATATTTAAATATCTACACCGCTATCTCTGTAAACATGGAATAATCTACACCGCTATCAGTATAAACATGGAAATATCTGCACCACTATCTCTATAAACATGGAAATATCTACACCACCATCTGTATAAACAAGGAAATATGTACACAGTCATCTATATACTCATGGAAATATGTACACCACCATCTCTTTAAACTTGGAAATATCTACACTGCCATCTGTGTACACACGGAAATATCTACACAGCCATCTGTATAAACATGGAAATACCTACACCACTGTCTGTATAAACATGGAAATACCAACTCCACTATCTGTATAAACATGGAAATATCTACACCGCTATCTGTATAAACATGGAAATATCTAAACCACCATCTCTATAAACATGGAAATATCTACACTGATATCTGTATAAAGGTGGAAATATCTACACCGCTATCTGTATAAACATGGGAATATGTACACCAGGATCTGTAAAAATAAGGAAATATCTCCACCGCTATCTGTATAAACATGGAAACATCTACACCGCTATCTGTATTAACATGGATATATCTACACCGCTATCTATATAAACATGGAAATATCTAAAAAGCTATCTGGGTAAACATCGAAATATCTACACAGCTGTCTGTGAAAACTGGGAAATATCTACACCGCTATCAGTATAAAGATGGAAATATCTACACCGCAATCTGTGCAAACATGGAAATATTTACACCGCTATCTCTGTAAACATGGATATATCTACACCGCTATCTGTATTAACATGGAAATATCTACACCGCTATCAGTATAAGCATGGAAATATCTACACCGTAATCTGTATAAACATGGAAATATCTACACAGTCATCTGTATAAACATGGAAATATCTACACCACCATCTCTATAAACGTTGAATTATCTATACTGTCATCTGTATACACATGGAAATATCAACACAGCCATCTGTATAAACATGGAAATATCTACACCGCTATCTGTATAAACAAGGAAATATCTACACCGCCATCTGTATAAAGATAGAAATATCTTCACCGCGATCTGTGGAAACATGGATATATCTACACCGCTATCTGTATAAACATGGAAATACCAACACCGCTATCTGTATAAACATGGAAATATCTACACAGCTATCTGTTTAAACATGGAAATATCTACACCGTTATCTCTATAAACATGGAAATACTAACACTGTCATCTCTCTGAACATGAAAATATCTACACCGCCATCTCTATTAACATATAAATCTCTAACCCGCCATCTCTATAAACATGGAAATATCTACACCGCCTTCTGCATAAACATGGAAATATCTACACCGCCATCTGTATAAACACGGAAATATCTACACCGCATTCTGTATAAACATGGAAATATTTACACCACCATCTGCAGAAAGATGGAAATATCTACACCGTGATCTTTATAAACCTGGAAAATTCTACACCGCTACCTTTATAAACATGGAAATATCTACACCACTATCTGTATAAACATGGAAATATCAACACCACGATCTGTACAAACATGGAAATAACTACACCGCTATCTGTATAAATATGGAAATATCTACACTGCTATCTCTATAAACATGGAAACATCTACACCGCTATCTGTATAAACATGGAAATATATACACCGCCATCTGCATAAACATGGAAATATTTACAATGCCATCTGAATAAACATTGAAATATGTACACATGCATCTGCATAATCATGAAAATATCTGCACCGCTATCTCTATAAACATGGAAATACCTGCACCGCTAAATGTATAAACATGGAAATATCTACACCGCCATCTGTATAAACATGGAAATATCTACAAAGTCATCTGTATAAACATGGAAAGATCTACACTGCCATCTGTATAAATATGGAAATATCTACACTGCCGTCTGAAGAAAGATGGAAGTATCTACACCGATATCTGTATAAACATGGAAATATCTGCACTACCATCTGTATAAACATGGAAATATCTCCAAAGTCATCTGTATAAACATGGAAATGTCTACACCGCCATATGTATAAACATGGAAATATCTACACCGCCATCTGTATAAACATGGAAATATCTACACTACCATCTGAGGAAAATGGAAATATCTACACCGTGATCTGTATAAACATGGAAATATCTACACCGCTACCTGTATAAACATGGAAATACCTACACTGCTATCTGTATATACATGGAAATATATACACCATCATCTGTAAAGATGGAAATATCTACACCGCGATCTTTATAAACATGGAAATTTCTACACCGCTACCTTTAAAAACTTGGAAATATCTACACCGCTATCTGTATAAACATGGAAATATCTACATCACGATCTGTATAAATATGGAAATATCTACACTGCGATCTGTATAAATATGGAAGTATTTACACTGGTATCTCTATAAACATGGAAATATATACACCGCTATCTGTATAAACATGGAAATATCTACGCTAACTGTGTAAATATGGAAATATCCACACAGCTATCTATGTAAACTTGGACATATCTACAGCACTATCATTGTAAAGATGGAAATATCTACACCGAAATCTGTGCAAAGATGGAAATATCTACACTGCTATCTCTGTAAACATGGAAATATCTACACCGCTATCGGTGTCAACATGGAAATATCTACTCCGCTATCTGTATAAACATGGAAATATGTTCATCGCCATCTGTATAAACATGGAAATATCTACACCGCCGTCTGTATAAACTTGGAAATATCTACACCGCTATCTGTATAAATATGGAAATATCTACACTGTTATGTCTATAAACCTGGAAATGTCTACAACGCTATCTCTATAAACATGGAAATATCTAGACCGCCATCTGTATAAACATGCAAATATCTACACAGTCATCTGTATAAAAATGAAAATATCTACACCGCTACCTGTATAAACATGGAAATAACTACACCGCGATCTTTATAAACAAGGAAATTTCTACACCGCTATCTTTATAAACATGGAAATATCTACACTGCTATCTGTATAAACATGGAAATATCTACACCACGATCTGTATGCACATGGAAATATCTACACAGCGATCTGTATAAATATGGAAGTATCTACAACGGTGTCTCTATAAACATGGTAATATCTACACCGCTATCAGTATAAACATGGAAATATCTGCACCGCTATCTCTATAAACATGAAAATACCTACACCGTTATCTTTGTAAACATGGAAATATCTACACCGCCATCTGTATAAACATGGAAATATCTACACAGCTACCGGTATAATTATGGAAATATCTACACCATTATCTCTATAAACATGGAAATATCTACACTGCTATCTGTATAAACATGGAAATATCTACACCGCTACTTCTATAAACATGGAAATATCTACACTGCCATTTGTATAAACATGCAAATATCTACACAGTCATCTGTATAAACATGGAAATATCTACATCACCATCTCCATAAACATGGAAATATCTACACTGCCAACTGTATACAAATGGAAATATCTAGACAGCCATCTGTATAAACATGGAAATATCTACACCGCTATCTCTGTAAACATGGAAATATCTACACCGCTATCTGTATAAACATGGTAATATCTACATCGCTATCTAAACATGGAAATGTGTCCACCGCTATCTGTATGAACATGGAAATATAAAAACGGCTATCTGTAAACATGTAAATATCTACACCGCTGTGTAAACATGGAAATATCTACAACGCTATCTGTGGAAACATGGAAATATCTACACAGCTATCTGTGTAAATATGGAAACATCTACACCGCAATCTGTGCAAAGATGGAAATATCTACAGTGCTATCTCTCTTAACATGGAAATATCTACACCGCTATCTGTATAAACATGGAAAGATCTACACCGACATCTGTATAAACATGGAAATATCTGCACCACCATCTGTATAAAGATGGAAATATCTACACTGCCATCTGTATAAAGATGGAAATATCTACACCATGATCTGTATAAACATGGAAATTTCTACACCGCTCTCTGTATAAACATGGAAATATCTATAAAGTATTCTGTATAAATATGGAAATATTTACACAGCTATCTGTATAAACGTGGAAATATCTCCACTGCCATCTGAGGAAAATGGAAATATCTACACTGCTATCTGAATAAACATGGAAATATCTACACCGCATTATATATAAACATGGAAATATCTATAAAGTATTCTGTATAAACATGGAAATATCTACACCACCATCTCTATAAACACGGAAATATCTACACTGCCATCTGTAAACACATGGAAATACCTACACAGCCATCTGTAAACACATGGAAATATCTACACAGCCATCTGTATAAACACGGAAATATCTACACCTCTATCTGTACAAACGTGGAAATATCTACAGCGCCATCTCTATAAACATGGAAATACCTACACCGCCATCTCTATAAACATGGAAATATCTACACCGCTATCTGTATAAACATGGAAATATCTACACTGCCTTCTCTATAAAGATGGAAGTATCTACACTGCGAGCTGTATAAACATGGAAATATCTACACCGCTATCTGTATAAACATGGAAATATCTCCATCACTATCTCTGTAAACATGGAAATACCTACACAGCCATCTCTATAAACATGGAAATATCTACACCGCCATCTGCATGAGCATGGAAATATCTACACTGCTATCTGCATAAACATGGAAATATCTACACCGCCATCTGTATAAACATGGAAATATCTACACTACCATCTGAGGAAAATGGAAATATTTACACCACGATCTGTATAAACATGGAAATATCTACACCGCTACCTGTATAAACATGGAAATATCTACACTGCTATCTGCATAAACATGGAAATATCTACACCACCATCTGTAGAAAGATGGAAATATCTACACCGCGATCTTTATAAACATGGAAATTTCTACACCGCTACCTTTATAAACATGGAATTATCTACACCGCCATCTGTATAAAGATGGAAATATCTACACTGCCATCTGTATAAAGATGGAAATATCTACACCATGATCTGTATAAACATGGAAATTTCTACACCGCTACCTCTATAAATATGGAAATATCTACACCGCCATCAGTATAAACATGGAAATATCTACACTGCCATCTGAGGAAAATGGAAATATCTACACCGTGATCTGTAGAATCATGGAAATATCTACACCGCTACCTGTATAAACATGGAAATATCTACACCGTTATCTGTATAAACATGGAAATATCTACACTGCCACCTGAGGAAAATGGAAATATCCACACCGCGATCTGTATAAAAATGGAAATATCTACACCGCTACCTGCATAAACATGGAAATATCTACACCATTATCTGTATAAACATGGAAATATATACACCGCTATCTGTATAAACATGGAAATATCTACAACGCTATCTCTGTAAACATGGAAATATCTACACAGCTATCTGTGTAAACTGGGAAATTGCTACACCGCTCTCAGTGTAAACATGGAAATATCTACACCGCAATCTGTGCAAAAATGGAATTATCTAAACCGCTATCTGTATAAACCGCTATCTGTATAAACATGGAAATATCTACACCACCATGTGTATAAACATGCAAATATCTACACAGTCATCGGTATAAACATGGAAATATCTACACCACCATCTCTAAAAACATGGAAATATCTATAATGCCATCTGTGTACACATGGAAATATCTACACAGCCATCTGTGTAAACTTCGAAATATCTACACCGCTATCTCTACAAACATGGAAATATCTACAGCGCTATCTGTATACACATGGAAATATCTACATCACTATCTTTATAAACATGGAAATATCTACATCACGATCTGAATAAACATGGAAATATCTACACCGATTTCTGAATAAACATGGAAATATCTACACCGCTATCTACATAAAGATGGAAATACTTACCCCGCTATCTGTATAAACATGGAAATATCTACACCACCGTCTCTATAAACATGGAAATATCTACAACGCCATCTGTATAAACATGGAAATATCTACACTGCTATCTGCATAAACTTGGGAATATATACACAACGATCTGTAAACAAGGAAATAACTCCACCGCTAGCTGTTTAAACATGGAAATATCTACACTGCTATTTGTATAAACATGGAAGTATCTACACTGCTATCTGTATAAACATGGAAATATCTACACCCTATCTGAATAAACATGGAAATATCCACACCACAATCTGTGGAAGGATGGAAATATCTACACCGCTATTTGTGTAAACATGGAGATATCTACACTGCAACCTGTATAAACATGGAAATATCTACACTACCATCTGTACAAGGATGGAAATGTCTACACCGTGGTCTTTATAAACATGGAAATTTCTACACCACTACCTTTATAAATATGGAAATATCTACACCGCTATCTGTATAAACATGGAAATATTTACACTGCTATCTGTATAAATATGGAAATATCTACACCGCTATCTCTACAAACATGGAAATATCTACACCGCTATCTGCATTAACATGGACATATCTACACCGCAATCTCTGTAAACATGGAAACAACTACACAGCCATCTGTATAAACATGGAAATATCTACACCGCTATCTGTATAAATATGGAAATATCTACACCGTTATCTGTATAAACATGGAAATATCTACACCGCTATCTGTATAAACATGGAAATATCTACACCGCCATCTGTATAAACATGGATATATCTACCCTGCCATCTGAGGAAAATGGAAATATCTTCACCGCGATATGTATTAACATGGAACTATCTACACCGCTACCTCTATAAACATGGAAATACCTACATCGTTATCTGTATAAACATGAAAATATCTACACAGCTATCTGTGTAAACTTGGAAATATCTACACCGCTATCTGTGTAAAGATGGAAATATCTACACCGCAATCTGTGCAAAGATAGAAATCTCTACACTGCTATCTCTGTAAACATGGAAATCTCTACAACGCTATTTGTGTAAACATGGAAATATCTACACCGCTATCTGTATAAACGTGGAAATATCTACAAAGGCATCTGTATACACATGGAAAGATCTACACCGCCATCTGTATAAACATGGAAATATCTACACCGCTATCTGCCTAAACATGGAAATATCTACAACGCTATCTGTATAAATATGGAAATATCTACTCCGCTATCTCTATAAACATGGAAATATCTACACCGCTATCTGTATAAACATGGAAATATCTAAACCGCTATCTCTGTGAACATGGAAATATCTACAACTTTATCTGTGTAAACATGGACATATCTACAGAGTTACCTGTGTAAACATGGAAATATCTACACCGCTATCTGAATAAACATGGAAATATCTACACCACAATCTGTGCAAAGATGGAAATATCTACACCGCTATCTGTGTATACATGTAAATATCTACACCGCAATCTGTGTAAACAAGGAAATATCTACACTGCTATCTGTAAAAACATGGAAATATCTACACCACCATCCCTATAAACATAGAAATATCTACACCACCATCTGTATAAACATGGAAATATCTACATCGCTATCTGTATAAACATGGGAATATGTACACCACGATCTGTAAACAGGGAAATATCTCCACCACTATCTGTATAAACATGGAAATATCTACACCGCTATCTGTATAAACCTGGAAATATCTACACCGCTATTTGTATAAACTTGGAAATATCTACAACGCAATCTGTGTAAACATGGAAACATCTACACAGCTATCTGTGTAAACTGGGAAATAGCTACACCGCCATCAGTGTAAACATGGAAATATCTACACCGCAATCTGTGCAAAGATCGAATTATCTACACTGCTATCTCCCTTCACATGGAAATATCTACACCGCTATCTGCATAAACATGGAAATATCTACACCGCTATCTGTATCAACATGGAAATATCTACAGCGCCATCTGTATAGACATGGAAATATCTACACTGCCATCTGTATAAATATGGAAATATCTGCACCGCTATCTGTAGAAATATGTAAATATCTACACCGTTATCTCTATAAACATGGAAGTATCTACACCACTATCTGTATAATCATGGAAATATCTACACCGCTATCTCTATAAACATGGAAATATCTACATCGCCATCTGTATAAACATACAAATATCTACACTGTCATCTGTATAAATATGGAAATATCTACACCACCATCCCTATAAACATGGAAATATCTACACTGCCATCTGTATACACATGGAAATATCTACACAGCCATCTGTATAAACATGCTAATATCTACACCGCTATCTCTATAAACATGGAAATATCTACACCACTATCTGTATAAACATGGAAATATATACACCGCTATCTGTATAAACATAGAAATGTCTACACCGCTATCTGTGTAAACATGGAAATATCTACAACGCTATCTGTGTAAATATGGAAATATCTACACAGCTATCTGTGTAAACTTAGAAATATCTACACCGCTATCTCTGTAAAGATGGAAATATCTACACTGCAATCTGTCCAAAGAGGGAAATATCTACACCGCTACCTCTGTAAACATGGAAATATCTACACCACTATCTGTATAAACATGAAAATATCACCACCACTTTCTGTATAAACATGGAAATATCTACAAAGTCCTCCGTATAAACCTGGAAATATCAACACCACCATCTCTATAAACACGGAAATATCTACACTGTCATCTGTAAAAACATGGAAATATCTACACAGCAGTCTGTATAAACATGGAAAAGTCTACACCGCTATCTCTATAAACATGGAAATATCTACACCGCTATCTCTGTAAACATGGAAATATCTACACCGCTATCTGTATAAACATGGTAATATCTACATCGCTATCTAAACATGGAAATGTGTCCACCGCTATCTGTATGAACATGGAAATATAAAAACGGCTATCTGTAAACATGTAAATATCTACACCGCTGTGTAAACATGGAAATATCTACAACGCTATCTGTGGAAACATGGAAATATCTACACAGCTATCTGTGTAAATATGGAAACATCTACACCGCAATCTGTGCAAAGATGGAAATATCTACAGTGCTATCTCTCTTAACATGGAAATATCTACACCGCTATCTGTATAAACATGGAAAGATCTACACCGACATCTGTATAAACATGGAAATATCTGCACCACCATCTGTATAAAGATGGAAATATCTACACTGCCATCTGTATAAAGATGGAAATATCTACACCATGATCTGTATAAACATGGAAATTTCTACACCGCTCTCTGTATAAACATGGAAATATCTATAAAGTATTCTGTATAAATATGGAAATATTTACACAGCTATCTGTATAAACGTGGAAATATCTCCACTGCCATCTGAGGAAAATGGAAATATCTACACTGCTATCTGAATAAACATGGAAATATCTACACCGCATTATATATAAACATGGAAATATCTATAAAGTATTCTGTATAAACATGGAAATATCTACACCACCATCTCTATAAACACGGAAATATCTACACTGCCATCTGTAAACACATGGAAATACCTACACAGCCATCTGTAAACACATGGAAATATCTACACAGCCATCTGTATAAACACGGAAATATCTACACCTCTATCTGTACAAACGTGGAAATATCTACAGCGCCATCTCTATAAACATGGAAATACCTACACCGCCATCTCTATAAACATGGAAATATCTACACCGCTATCTGTATAAACATGGAAATATCTACACTGCCTTCTCTATAAAGATGGAAGTATCTACACTGCGAGCTGTATAAACATGGAAATATCTACACCGCTATCTGTATAAACATGGAAATATCTCCATCACTATCTCTGTAAACATGGAAATACCTACACAGCCATCTCTATAAACATGGAAATATCTACACCGCCATCTGCATGAGCATGGAAATATCTACACTGCTATCTGCATAAACATGGAAATATCTACACCGCCATCTGTATAAACATGGAAATATCTACACTACCATCTGAGGAAAATGGAAATATTTACACCACGATCTGTATAAACATGGAAATATCTACACCGCTACCTGTATAAACATGGAAATATCTACACTGCTATCTGCATAAACATGGAAATATCTACACCACCATCTGTAGAAAGATGGAAATATCTACACCGCGATCTTTATAAACATGGAAATTTCTACACCGCTACCTTTATAAACATGGAATTATCTACACCGCCATCTGTATAAAGATGGAAATATCTACACTGCCATCTGTATAAAGATGGAAATATCTACACCATGATCTGTATAAACATGGAAATTTCTACACCGCTACCTCTATAAATATGGAAATATCTACACCGCCATCAGTATAAACATGGAAATATCTACACTGCCATCTGAGGAAAATGGAAATATCTACACCGTGATCTGTAGAATCATGGAAATATCTACACCGCTACCTGTATAAACATGGAAATATCTACACCGTTATCTGTATAAACATGGAAATATCTACACTGCCACCTGAGGAAAATGGAAATATCCACACCGCGATCTGTATAAAAATGGAAATATCTACACCGCTACCTGCATAAACATGGAAATATCTACACCATTATCTGTATAAACATGGAAATATATACACCGCTATCTGTATAAACATGGAAATATCTACAACGCTATCTCTGTAAACATGGAAATATCTACACAGCTATCTGTGTAAACTGGGAAATTGCTACACCGCTCTCAGTGTAAACATGGAAATATCTACACCGCAATCTGTGCAAAAATGGAATTATCTAAACCGCTATCTGTATAAACCGCTATCTGTATAAACATGGAAATATCTACACCACCATGTGTATAAACATGCAAATATCTACACAGTCATCGGTATAAACATGGAAATATCTACACCACCATCTCTAAAAACATGGAAATATCTATAATGCCATCTGTGTACACATGGAAATATCTACACAGCCATCTGTGTAAACTTCGAAATATCTACACCGCTATCTCTACAAACATGGAAATATCTACAGCGCTATCTGTATACACATGGAAATATCTACATCACTATCTTTATAAACATGGAAATATCTACATCACGATCTGAATAAACATGGAAATATCTACACCGATTTCTGAATAAACATGGAAATATCTACACCGCTATCTACATAAAGATGGAAATACTTACCCCGCTATCTGTATAAACATGGAAATATCTACACCACCGTCTCTATAAACATGGAAATATCTACAACGCCATCTGTATAAACATGGAAATATCTACACTGCTATCTGCATAAACTTGGGAATATATACACAACGATCTGTAAACAAGGAAATAACTCCACCGCTAGCTGTTTAAACATGGAAATATCTACACTGCTATTTGTATAAACATGGAAGTATCTACACTGCTATCTGTATAAACATGGAAATATCTACACCCTATCTGAATAAACATGGAAATATCCACACCACAATCTGTGGAAGGATGGAAATATCTACACCGCTATTTGTGTAAACATGGAGATATCTACACTGCAACCTGTATAAACATGGAAATATCTACACTACCATCTGTACAAGGATGGAAATGTCTACACCGTGGTCTTTATAAACATGGAAATTTCTACACCACTACCTTTATAAATATGGAAATATCTACACCGCTATCTGTATAAACATGGAAATATTTACACTGCTATCTGTATAAATATGGAAATATCTACACCGCTATCTCTACAAACATGGAAATATCTACACCGCTATCTGCATTAACATGGACATATCTACACCGCAATCTCTGTAAACATGGAAACAACTACACAGCCATCTGTATAAACATGGAAATATCTACACCGCTATCTGTATAAATATGGAAATATCTACACCGTTATCTGTATAAACATGGAAATATCTACACCGCTATCTGTATAAACATGGAAATATCTACACCGCCATCTGTATAAACATGGATATATCTACCCTGCCATCTGAGGAAAATGGAAATATCTTCACCGCGATATGTATTAACATGGAACTATCTACACCGCTACCTCTATAAACATGGAAATACCTACATCGTTATCTGTATAAACATGAAAATATCTACACAGCTATCTGTGTAAACTTGGAAATATCTACACCGCTATCTGTGTAAAGATGGAAATATCTACACCGCAATCTGTGCAAAGATAGAAATCTCTACACTGCTATCTCTGTAAACATGGAAATCTCTACAACGCTATTTGTGTAAACATGGAAATATCTACACCGCTATCTGTATAAACGTGGAAATATCTACAAAGGCATCTGTATACACATGGAAAGATCTACACCGCCATCTGTATAAACATGGAAATATCTACACCGCTATCTGCCTAAACATGGAAATATCTACAACGCTATCTGTATAAATATGGAAATATCTACTCCGCTATCTCTATAAACATGGAAATATCTACACCGCTATCTGTATAAACATGGAAATATCTAAACCGCTATCTCTGTGAACATGGAAATATCTACAACTTTATCTGTGTAAACATGGACATATCTACAGAGTTACCTGTGTAAACATGGAAATATCTACACCGCTATCTGAATAAACATGGAAATATCTACACCACAATCTGTGCAAAGATGGAAATATCTACACCGCTATCTGTGTATACATGTAAATATCTACACCGCAATCTGTGTAAACAAGGAAATATCTACACTGCTATCTGTAAAAACATGGAAATATCTACACCACCATCCCTATAAACATAGAAATATCTACACCACCATCTGTATAAACATGGAAATATCTACATCGCTATCTGTATAAACATGGGAATATGTACACCACGATCTGTAAACAGGGAAATATCTCCACCACTATCTGTATAAACATGGAAATATCTACACCGCTATCTGTATAAACCTGGAAATATCTACACCGCTATTTGTATAAACTTGGAAATATCTACAACGCAATCTGTGTAAACATGGAAACATCTACACAGCTATCTGTGTAAACTGGGAAATAGCTACACTGCCATCAGTGTAAACATGGAAATATCTACACCGCAATCTGTGCAAAGATCGAATTATCTACACTGCTATCTCCCTTCACATGGAAATATCTACACCGCTATCTGCATAAACATGGAAATATCTACACCGCTATCTGTATCAACATGGAAATATCTACAGCGCCATCTGTATAGACATGGAAATATCTACACTGCCATCTGTATAAATATGGAAATATCTGCACCGCTATCTGTAGAAATATGTAAATATCTACACCGTTATCTCTATAAACATGGAAGTATCTACACCACTATCTGTATAATCATGGAAATATCTACACCGCTATCTCTATAAACATGGAAATATCTACATCGCCATCTGTATAAACATACAAATATCTACACTGTCATCTGTATAAATATGGAAATATCTACACCACCATCCCTATAAACATGGAAATATCTACACTGCCATCTGTATACACATGGAAATATCTACACAGCCATCTGTATAAACATGCTAATATCTACACCGCTATCTCTATAAACATGGAAATATCTACACCACTATCTGTATAAACATGGAAATATATACACCGCTATCTGTATAAACATAGAAATCTCTACACCGCTATCTGTGTAAACATGGAAATATCTACAACGCTATCTGTGTAAATATGGAAATATCTACACAGCTATCTGTGTAAACTTAGAAATATCTACACCGCTATCTCTGTAAAGATGGAAATATCTACACTGCAATCTGTCCAAAGAGGGAAATATCTACACCGCTACCTCTGTAAACATGGAAATATCTACACCACTATCTGTATAAACATGAAAATATCACCACCACTTTCTGTATAAACATGGAAATATCTACAAAGTCCTCCGTATAAACCTGGAAATATCAACACCACCATCTCTATAAACACGGAAATATCTACACTGTCATCTGTAAAAACATGGAAATATCTACACAGCAATCTGTATAAACATGGAAAAGTCTACACCGCTATCTCTATAAACATGGAAATATCTACACCGCGTTCTGTATAAACATGGAAATATCTACAAAGTCATCTATATAAATATGGAAATATATACACTACCATCTCTATAAACATAGAAATATCTCCACTGCTATCTGTATACACTTGGAAATATCTACACTGCTATCAGTGTAAACATGGAAATATCTACACCGCCATCTCTATAAACATGAAAATATCTACACCGCCATCACCATAAACATGGAAATATCTCCACCGCCATCTGTATAAACCTGGAAATATCTACACCGCTATCTGTATAAACATGGAAATATCTACACTGTCATCTCTATAAAGATGGAAGTATCTACACCGCGAGCTGTATAAACATGGAAATATATACACCGCTATCTCTATAAACATGGAAATATCTACACCGCTATCTGTATAAACATGGAAATATCTACATCGCTATCTGTGTAAACATGGAAATATCTCCACTGCTATCTGTATAAACATGGAAAAATATAAACCGCTATCTCTATAAACATGGAAATCTCTGCACCGCTATCTGTGTAAACATGGAAATATCTACACAGCTATCTGTGCAAACTTGTAAATGTGTACACCGCTATCTGTGTAAAGCTGGAAATATCTACACAGCAATCTGTGAAAAGATGGATATATCTACACTGCTATCTCTGTAAACATGGAAATATCTACACTGCTATCTGTATAAACATGGAAATATCTACACCGCCATCTGTATAAACATGGAAAGACCTACATCGCCATCTGTATAAACATGGAAATATCTACACCGCCATCTGTATAAGCATGGAAATATCTACACCGCCATCTGTAGAAAGATGGAAATGTCTACACCGCGATCTTTATAAACATTGAAATTTCTACACCGCTACCTTTATAAACATGGAAATATCTACACTGCTATCTGTATAAACATGGAAATATCTACACTGCTATCTGTATAAATATGGAAATATCTACACTGCTATCTCTGTAAACATGGAAATATCTACACCGCTATCTGTATAAACATGGAAATATCTACACCGCCATCTGCATAAACATGGAAATATCTACAAAGACATCTGTAAAAACATGGAAAGACCTACATCGCCATCTGTATAAACATGGAAATATCTACACCGCCATCTGTATAAGCATGGAAATATCTACACCGCCATCTGTAGAAAGATGGAAAGTCTACACCGCGATCTTTATAAACATGGAAATTTCTACACCGCTACCTTTATAAACATGGAAATATCTACACTGCTATCTGTATAAACATGGAAATATCTACACTGCTATCTGTATAAATATGGAAATATCTACACCGCTATCTCTATAAACAAGGAAATATCTACACCGCTATCTGCATAAACATGGACATATCTACACCGAAATCTATAAACATGTAAATATCTACACCGCCATCTGTAAAAACATGGAAATATCTACACCGCTATCTGTATAAATATGGAAATATCTACACCGTTATCTCTATACACATGGAAATATCTACACTGCTATCCGTATAAACATGGAAATATCTACACCGCTATCTGTATAAACATGGAAATATCTACAACGATCCCTGTATAAACATGGAAATATCTACACCGCTATGTCTATAAACATGGAAATACCTACAACACCATCTGTATAAACTTGGAAATATCTACACAGTCATCTGTATAAACATGGAAATATCTACATCACCATCTCTATAAACATGCAAATATACACACTGCCATCTGTATACACATGGATATATCTACACAGCCATCTGTATAAACATGGAAATATCTACACCGCTATCTCTATAAACATGGAAATGTCTACACTGCCATCTGTATAAACATGGAAGTATCTACAAAGTCATCTGTATAAACATGGAAATGTCGACAACACCATCTCTATAAACGTTGAAATATCTACACTGCCATCTGTATACATATGGAAATATCAACACAGGCATCTGTATAAACATGGAAATATCTACACCGCTATCTGTATAAACATGGCAATATCTACACCGCCATGTGTATAAACATGGAAATATCTACACCGCCATCTGTATAAACATGGAAATATCAACACCGCGATCTGTGTAAACATGGAAATATCTACAACGCTATCTTTATAAACATGGAAATACCAACACCGCTATCTGTATAAACATGGAAATATCTACACAGCTATCTGTATAAACATGGATATATCTACATCGCTATCTCTATAAACATGCAAATACTTACACTGCCATCTCTATGAACATGGAAATATCTACACCGCCATCTCTATAAACATGGAAATCACTACCCCACCATCTCTATAAACATGGAAATATCTACAACGCCATCTGCTAAAACATGGAAATATCTGCACCGCCATCTGTATAAACATGGAAATATCTACACCGCATTCTGTATAAACATGTAAATATCTACACCACCATCTGTAGAAAGATAGAAATATCTACACCGCGATCTTTATAAACCTGGAAAATTCTACACCGCCACCTTTATAAACATGGAGATATTTACACCGCTATCTGTATAAACATGCAAATATTTACACCACGATCTGTATAAACATGGAAATATCTACACCGCTATCTGCATAAATATGGAAATATCTACACCGCTATCTCAATAAACATGGAAGTATCTACACCGCTCTCTATATAAACATGGAAATATATACACCGCAATCTCTATAAACATGGAAATATCTTCACCGCAATCTGTGCAAAGATGGAAATATCTACACCGCTATCTCTGTAAACATGGAAATACCTACACCGCTATCTGTATAAACATGGAAGTATCTACAACGCCATCTGTATAAACATGGGAATCTCTACAAAGTCATCTGTATAAACATGGAAAGATTTCCACCGCCATCTCTATAAACATGGAAATATCTACACTGACTTCTGTAGAAAGATGGAAATATCTACACCGCTATCTGTATAAACATGGAAATATCTGCACTACCATCTGTATAAACATGGAAATGTCTACAAAGTCATCTGTATAAACATGGAAACGTCTACACCGCCATCTGTATAAACATGCAGATATCTACACCGCCATCTGTATAAACATGGAAATATCTACACTGCCATCTGTAGAAAGATGGATATATCTACACCGTGATCTGTATAAACATGGAAATTTCTACACCGTTACCTATATAAACATGGAAATATCTACACCGCTATCTGTATAAACATGGAAATATCTAAACTGCTATCTCTATAAACATCGGAAATATCTGCAATGTTATCTGTGTAAACATGGACATACCTACAGAGTTATCTGTGTAAAGATGGAAATATCTACACCGCTATCTGAATAAACATGGAAATATCTACACCGCAATCTCTGCAAATATGGAAATATCTACACCACTATCTGTGTAAACATGGAAATACTACACAGCTATCTGTATAAACGTGGAAATACCTACACCGCTATCTGTATAAACATGGAAATACCTACACCACCATCTCTATAAACATGGAAATATCTACACCGCCATCTGTATAAACATGGAAATATCTACACCGCTCTCTGTATAAATATTTAAATATCTACACCGCTATCTCTGTAAACATGGAATAATCTACACCGCTATCAGTATAAACATGGAAATATCTGCACCACTATCTCTATAAACATGGAAATATCTACACCACCATCTGTATAAACAAGGAAATATGTACACAGTCATCTATATACTCATGGAAATATGTACACCACCATCTCTTTAAACTTGGAAATATCTACACTGCCATCTGTGTACACACGGAAATATCTACACAGCCATCTGTATAAACATGGAAATACCTACACCACTGTCTGTATAAACATGGAAATACCAACTCCACTATCTGTATAAACATGGAAATATCTACACCGCTATCTGTATAAACATGGAAATATCTAAACCACCATCTCTATAAACATGGAAATATCTACACTGATATCTGTATAAAGGTGGAAATATCTACACCGCTATCTGTATAAACATGGGAATATGTACACCAGGATCTGTAAAAATAAGGAAATATCTCCACCGCTATCTGTATAAACATGGAAACATCTACACCGCTATCTGTATTAACATGGATATATCTACACCGCTATCTATATAAACATGGAAATATCTAAAAAGCTATCTGGGTAAACATCGAAATATCTACACAGCTGTCTGTGAAAACTGGGAAATATCTACACCGCTATCAGTATAAAGATGGAAATATCTACACCGCAATCTGTGCAAACGTGGAAATATTTACACCGCTATCTCTGTAAACATGGATATATCTACACCGCTATCTGTATTAACATGGAAATATCTACACCGCTATCAGTATAAGCATGGAAATATCTACACCGTAATCTGTATAAACATGGAAATATCTACACAGTCATCTGTATAAACATGGAAATATCTACACCACCATCTCTATAAACGTTGAATTATCTATACTGTCATCTGTATACACATGGAAATATCAACACAGCCATCTGTATAAACATGGAAATATCTACACCGCTATCTGTATAAACAAGGAAATATCTACACCGCCATCTGTATAAAGATAGAAATATCTTCACCGCGATCTGTGGAAACATGGAAATATCTACACCGCTATCTGTATAAACATGGAAATACCAACACCGCTATCTGTATAAACATGGAAATATCTACACAGCTATCTGTTTAAACATGGAAATATCTACACCGTTATCTCTATAAACATGGAAATACTAACACTGTCATCTCTCTGAACATGAAAATATCTACACCGCCATCTCTATTAACATATAAATCTCTAACCCGCCATCTCTATAAACATGGAAATATCTACACCGCCTTCTGCATAAACATGGAAATATCTACACCGCCATCTGTATAAACACGGAAATATCTACACCGCATTCTGTATAAACATGGAAATATTTACACCACCATCTGCAGAAAGATGGAAATATCTACACCGTGATCTTTATAAACCTGGAAAATTCTACACCGCTACCTTTATAAACATGGAAATATCTACACCGCTATCTGTATAAACATGGAAATATCAACACCACGATCTGTACAAACATGGAAATAACTACACCGCTATCTGTATAAATATGGAAATATCTACACTGCTATCTCTATAAACATGGAAACATCTACACCGCTATCTGTATAAACATGGAAATATATACACCGCCATCTGCATAAACATGGAAATATTTACAATGCCATCTGAATAAACATTGAAATATGTACACATGCATCTGCATAATCATGAAAATATCTGCACCGCTATCTCTATAAACATGGAAATACCTGCACCGCTAAATGTATAAACATGGAAATATCTACACCGCCATCTGTATAAACATGGAAATATCTACAAAGTCATCTGTATAAACATGGAAAGATCTACACTGCCATCTGTATAAATATGGAAATATCTACACTGCCGTCTGAAGAAAGATGGAAGTATCTACACCGATATCTGTATAAACATGGAAATATCTGCACTACCATCTGTATAAACATGGAAATATCTCCAAAGTCATCTGTATAAACATGGAAATGTCTACACCGCCATATGTATAAACATGGAAATATCTACACCGCCATCTGTATAAACATGGAAATATCTACACTGCCATGTATAGAAAGATGGAAATATCTACACCGTGATCTGTATAAACATGGAAATTTGTACAACGCTACCTGTATAAACATAGAAATATCTACACCGCTATCTGTATAAACATGGAAATATCTAAACCGCTATCTCTATAAACCTGGAAATATCTACAACGCTATCTGTGTAAACATGGACATATCTACAGAGTTATCTGTGTAAACGTGGAAATATCTACACCGCTATCTGTATAAACATGGAAATATCTACACCTCCATCTCTATAAACATGGAAATATCTACAACGCCATCTGTATAAACATGGAAATATCTAAAATGCTCTCTGTATAAATATGGAAATATCTGCATCGCTATCTCTGTAAACATGGAATAATCTACACTGCTATCAGTATAAACATGGATATATCTACACCGCTATCTCTATAAACTTAGAAATATCTACACCGTCATGTGTATAAACATGGAAATATGTACACAGTCATCTGTATAAGCATGGAAATATGTACACCACCATCTCTTTAAACATAGAAATATCTACACTGCCATCTGTATACACATGGAAATATCTACACAGCCATCTGTATAAACATGGAAATATCTACACCGCTATCTGTATAAACATGGAAATACCAACTCCGCTATCTGTATAAACATGGAAATATCTACACCGATATCTGTATAAACATGGAAATATCTACACCACTATCCCTATAAACATGGAAATACCTACACCACCATTTCTATACACATGGAAATATCTCCAACACTATCTCTATAAACATGGAAATACCTACACCACCATTTCTATACACATGGAAATATCTGCACCGCTATCTCTATAAACAGAAATATCTACACCGCCAACTCTATAAACATGTAAATATCTACACCGCCATCTGCATGAACATGGAAATGTCTACACCGCTATCTGTATGAACATGGAAATGTCTACACCGCCATCTGTATAAACATGGACATATCTACATTGTCATCTGAGGAAAATGGAAATATCTACACCGCGATCTGTATAAACATGGAAATTTCTACATCACTACCTGTATAAACATGGAAATATCTACACCGCTATCTGTATAAACTTGGGAATATGTACACCACGATCTATATAAACAAGGAAATATCTCCAACGCTATCTGTATAAACAAGGAAATATCTACACCGCTATCTGTATAAACATGGAAATATCTACACTACCATCTGTATAAACATGGAAATATCCACAAAGTCATCAGTATAAACATGGAAAGATCTACGCCGCCATCTGTATAAACTTGGAAATATCTACACCGCCATCTGTATGAACATGGAAATATCTACACTGCCATATGTAGAAAGATGGAAATATCTACAAAGCGATCTGTATAAACATGGAAATTTCTACACTGCTACCTGAAAAAACATGGAAATATCAACACCGCTATCTGTATAAACATGGAAATATCTACACCGCGATCTGTATAAACATGGAAATATCTACACCGCTATCTATGTAGATATGGAAACATCTACACCGCTATCTCTATAAACATGGAAATATCTACACCGCTATCTGTATAAACATGGAAATATCTAAACCACTATCTCTATAAACATGGAAATATCTACAACGCTATCTGGGTAAACATGGACATATCTACAGAGTTATCTGTGTAAACATGGAAATATCTACACCGCTATCTGTAAACATGGAAATATCTACACCGCTATCGGTATAAACATGGATATATCTTCACCACCATCTCTATAAACGTGGAAATATCTACACCGCCATCAGTATAAACATGGAAATGTCTACACCATTCTCTGTATAAATATGGAAATATCTTCACCGCTATCTCTGTAAACATGGAAATAACTACACCGCCATCTGTATAAACATGGAAATATGTACACAGTCATCAGTATAATCATGGAAATATGTACACCACCATTTCTTTAAACATGGAAATATCTACACAACTATCTGTATCAACATGGAAATATCTACAACGCTATCTGTGTAAACATGGAAATATCTACAGAGCTATCTGTGTAAACTGGGAAATACCTACACCACTAGCAGTGTAAAGATGGAAATATCTACACCGCAATCTGTGCAAAGATGGAAATATCTTCACCGCTATCTCTGTAAACATGGAAATATCAACGCGGCTATCTGTAAAAACATGGCAATATCTACACCACTATCTGTATAAACATGGAAACATCTACACCGCTATCTGTATAAACATGGAAATATCTACACCTCCATCTCTATAAACATGGAAATATCTACACCGCCATCTGTATAAACATGGAAATATCTACACCGCTCTCTGTATAAACATGGAAATATATACACAGTCATCTGTATAATCATGGAAATATCTACAACGCTATCTGCGTAAACATGGAAATATCTACAAAGTCATCTGCATAAACATGGAAAGATCTACACCGCCATCTGTATAAACTTCGAAATATCTACACCGCTCTCTGTATAAATATGGAAATATCTTCACCGATATCTCTGTAAACATGGAAATATCTACACCGCCATCTGTATAAACATGGAAATATGTACACAGTCATCGGTATAATCATGGAAATATGTACACCACCATTTCTTTAAACATGGAAATATCTACTCTGCCATCTGTATACACATGGAAATATCTACACAGCCATCTGTATAAACATGGAGATATCTACACCGCTATCTCTATAAACATGGAAATACCTACACTGCTATCTCTATAAATGTAGAAATATCTACACTGCAATCTCTATTAACCTGGAAATATCTACACCGCCATCTCTATAAACATGAAAATATCTACACTGTCAAATCCATAAACATGGAACTATCTACATCGTCATCTATATAAACATGGAAATATCTACACGGCTATGTGTATAAACATGGAAATATCTACACTGCCATCTGTATAAAGATGGAAATATCTACACCGCGAGCTGTATAGACATGGGAATATCTGCACCGCTATCTGTATAAACATGGAAATAACAACACCGCTATCTGTATAAACATGGAAATATCCACACCACTATCTCTATAAACGTGGAAATACCTACACCACCATCTCTATACACATGGAAATATCTACACCGCTATCTCTATAAACTTAGAAATATCCACACCGCCATCTCTATAAACATGGAAATATCTACACCGCCATCTGCATCAACATGGAAATATGTACACCACTATCTGTATAAACATGGAAATATCTACACAGCCATCTCTATTAACATGGGAATATCTACACTGCCATCTGAGGAAAATGGAAATATCTGTACCGTGATCTGTATAAACATGGAAATATCTACAACACTACCTGTATAAACATGGAAATATCTACACCGCTATCTGTATAAACATGGAAATATCTACACCACGATCTGCATAAACAAGGAAATATCTCCAACGCTATCTGTATAAACATGGAAATATCTACACCGCATTCTGTATAAACATGGAAATATCTACACCGCTATCTGTATAAACATGGAAATGTCTCCAACGCTAACTGTGTAAACATGGAAATATTCACACAGATATCTGTGTAAACTTGGAAATATCTACACCGCTATCAGTGTAAAGATGGAAATATCTACACGGCATTCTGTGCAAAGATGGAAATATCTACACTGCTATCTCTGTAAACATTGAAATATCTACACCGCTATGTGTAGCAACATGGAAATATCTACACCGCTATCTGTATAAACATGGAAATATCTTCACTGCCATCTGTATAAACATGGAAAAATCTACACCGCCATCTGTATAAACATGGAAATATCTACACCGCTATCTGTATGAATATGGAAATATCTACACTGTTATCTCTATAAACATGGAAATGTCTACACCGCTATCTCTATAAACATGGAAATATCTAGACCGCCATCTGTATAAACATGCAAATATCTACACAGTCATCTGTATAAACATAGAAATATCTACACCACCCACTCTATAAACATGAAAATACGTACACTGCCATCTGTATAAACATGGAAATATCTACACCGCTACCTGTATAAACATGGAAATATCTACACTGCTATCTGTATAAACTTGGGAATATGTCCACGACAATCTGTATAAACAAGGAAATATCTCCACCGCTATCTGTATAAACATGGAAATATCTACACTGCTATCTGTATAAACATGGAAATATCTACACCGCTATCTGTATCAACCTGGAAATATCTACAACGCTATCGGTATAAACATGGAAATATCTACACCTCCATCTCTATATACATGGAAATATCTACACCGCCATCTGTATAAACATGGAAATATCTACACCGCTATCTGTATAAACATGGAAATACCAACTCCGCTATCTGTATAAACATGGCAATATCTACACCGCTATCTGTATAAACAAGGAAATATCTACACCACTATCTCTATAAACATGGAAATACCTACACCACCATTTCTATACACATGGAAATATCTTCACCTCTATCTCTATAAACATAGAAATATCTACACTGCCAACTCTATAAACATGTAAATATCTACACCGCCATCTCCATGAACATGGAAATGTCTACACCACTATCTGTATAAACATGGAAATGTCTACACCGCCATCTGTATAAACATGGACATATCTACATTGTCATCTGAGGAAAATGGATATATCTACACCGCAATCTGTATAAACATGGAAATATCTACACCGCTACCTGTATAAACATGGAAATATCTACACCGCTATCTGTATAAACTTGGGAATATGTACACCACGATCTGTTTAAACAAGGAAATATCTTCACCGCTATCTGTATAAACATGGAAATATCTACACCGCTATCTGTATCAACATGGAAATATCTACAACGCTATCTGTGTAAACATGGAAATATGTACAGAGCTATCTGTGTAAACTGGGAAATATCTACACTGCTTTCAGTGTAAAGATGGAAATATCTACCAGGCAATCTGTGCAAAGATGGAAATGTCTACACCGCTGTCTCTGTAAACATTGAAATATCTACACGGCTGTCTGTATAAACATGGCAGTATCTACACCACTATCTGTATAAACATGGAAACATCTACACCGCTATCTGTATAAACATGGAAATATCTACACCTCCGTCTCTATAAACATGGAAATATCTACACCGCTCTCTGTATAAACATGGAAATATGTACACAGTCATCTGTATAATCATGGAAATATCTACAACGCTATCTGTGTAAACATGGACATATCTACAGAGTTTTCTGTGTAAACATGCAAATATCTACACCGTTATCTGTGTAAAGATGGAAATATCTACACCGCAATCTGTGCAAAGATGGAAATATCTACACTGCTATCTCTGTAAACATGGAAATATCTACACCGCTATCTGTATAAATATGGAGATATCTACACCACCATCTGTATAGACATGGAAATATCTACAAAGTCATCTGTATAAACATGGAAAGATGTACACCGCCATCTGTATAAACTTGGAAATATCTACACCGCTACCTGTATAAACATGGAAATATCTACACCGCTATCTGTATAAACTTGGGAATATGTACACCACGATCTGTATAAACAAGGAAATATCTTCACCGCTATCTGTATAAACATGGAAATATCTACACCGCTATCTGTATAAACATGGAAATATCTACACCGCTATCTGTATCAACATGGAAATATCTACAACGCTATCTGTGTAAACATGGAAATATGTACAGAGCTATCTGTGTAAACTGGGAAATATCTACACCGCTTTCAGTGTAAAGATCGAAATATCTACCAGGCAATCTGTGCAAAGATGGAAATATCTACACCGCTGTCTCTGTAAACATTGAAATATCTACACGGCTGTCTGTATAAACATGGCAGTATCTACACCACTATCTGTATAAACATGGAAACATCTACACCGCTATCTGTATAAACATGGAAATATCTACACCTCCGTCTCTATAAACATGGAAATATCTACACCATCTGTATAAACATGGAAATATCTACACCGCTCTCTGTATAAACATGGAAATATGTACACAGTCATCTGTATAATCATGGAAATATCTACAACGCTATCTGTGTAAACATGGACATATCTACAGAGTTTTCTGTGTAAACATGCAAATATCTACACCGTTATCTGTGTAAAGATGGAAATATCTACACCGCAATCTGTGCAAAGATGGAAATATCTACACTGCTATCTCTGTAAACATGGAAATATCTACACCGCTATCTGTATAAATATGGAGATATCTACACCACCATCTGTATAGACATGGAAATATCTACAAAGTCATCTGTATAAACATGGAAAGATGTACACCGCCATCTGTATAAACTTGGAAATATCTACACCGCCATCTGTATGAACATGGAAATATCTACACTGCCATCTGTAGAAAGATGGAAATATCTACACCGCGATCTGTATAAACACGGAAATTTCTACACCGCTACCTGTATAAACATGGAAATAGAGGAGCCAAGATGGCCGAATAGGAACAGCTCCGGTCTACAGCTCCCAGCGTGAGCGACGCAGAAGACGGTGATTTCTGCATTTCCATCTGAGTTACCGGGTTCATCTCACTAGGGAGTGCCAGACAGTGGGCGCAGGCCAGTGGTTGCGCGCACCGTGCGCGAGCCGAAGCAGGGCGAGGCATTGCCTCACCTGGGAAGCGCAAGGGGTCAGGGAGTTCCCTTTCCGAGTCAAAGAAAGGGGTGACGGACACACTTGGAAAACTCGGGTCACTCCCACCCGAATATTGCGCGTTTCAGACCGGCTTAAAAAACGGCGCACCACGAGACTATATCCCACACCTGGCTCGGAGGGTCCTACGCCCTTGGAATCTCGCTGATTGCTAGCACAGCAGTCTGAGATCAAACTGCAAGGCGGCAGCGAGGCTGGGGGAGGCGCGCCCGCCATTTCCCAGGCTTGCTTAGGTAAACAAAGCAGCCGGGAAGCTCGAACTGGGTGGAGCCCACCAGAGCTCAAGGAGGCCTGCCTGCCTCTGTAGGCTCCACCTCTGGGGGCAGGGCACAGACAAACAAAAAGACAGCAGTAACCTCTGCAGACTTAAATATCCCTGTCTGACAGCTTTGAAGAGAGCAGTGGTTCTCCCAGCACGCAGCTGGAGATCTGAGAACGGACAGACTGCCTCCTCAAGTGGGTCCCTGACCCCTGACCCCCGAGCAGCCTAACTGGGAGGCACCCCCCAGCAGGGGCACACTGACACCTCACACGGCAGGGTATTCCAACAGACCTGCAGCCGAGGGTCCTGTCTCTTAGAAGGAAAACTAACAAACAGAAAGGACATCCACACCGAAAACCCATCTGTACATCACCATCATCAAAGACCAAAAGTAGATAAAACCACAAAGATGGGGAAAAAACAGAACAGAAAAACAGGAAACTCTAAAATGCAGAGCGCCTCTCCTCCTCCAAAGGAACGCAGTTCCTCACCAGCAACGGAACAAAGCTGGATGGAGAATGACTTTGACGAGCTGAGAGAAGAAGGCTTCAGACGATCAAATTACTCTGAGCTACGGGAGGACATTCAAACGAAAGGCAAAGAAGTTGAAAACTTTGAAAAAAATTTAGAAGAATGTATAACTAGAATAACCAATACAGAGAAGTGCTTAAAGGAGCTGATGGAGCTGAAAACCAAGGCTCGAGAACTACGTGAAGAATGCAGAAGCCTCAGGAGCCGATGCGATCAACTGGAAGAAAGGGTATCAGCAATGGAAGATGAAATGAATGAAACGAAGCGAGAAGGGAAGTCTAGAGAAAAAAGAATAAAAAGAAATGAGCAAAGCCTCCAAGAAATATGGGACTATGTGAAAAGACCAAATCTACGTCTGATTGGAGTACCTGAAAGTGATGCGGAGAATGAAACCAAGTTGGAAAACACTCTGCAGGATATTATCCAGGAGAACTTCCCCAATCTAGCAAGGCAGGCCAACGTTCAGATTCAGGAAATACAGAGAATGCCACAAAGATACTCCTCGAGAAGAGCAACTCCAAGACACATAATTGTCAGATTCACCAAAGTTGAAATGAAGGAAAAAATGTTAAGGGCAGCCAGACAGAAAGGTCGGGTTACCCTCAAAGGGAAGCCCATCAGACTAACAGCGGATCTCTCGGCAGAAACCGTACAAGCCAGAAGAGAGTGGGGGCCAATATTCAACATTCTTAAAGAAAAGAATTTTCAACCCAGAATTTCATATCCAGCCAAACTAAGCTTCATAAGTGAAGGAGAAATAAAATACTTTACAGACAAGCAAATGCTGACCGATTTTGTCACCACCAGGCCTGCCCTAAAAGAGCTCCTGAAGGAAGCGCTAAACATGGAAAGGAACAACCAGTACCAGCCGCTGCAAAATCATGCCAAAATGTAAAGACCATCAAGACTAGGAAGAAACTGCATCAACTAACGAGCAAAATCACCATCTAACATCATAATGACAGGATCAAATTCACACATAACAATATTAACTTTAAATGTAAATGGACTAAATTCTCCAATTAAAAGACACAGACTGGCAAGTTGGATAAAGAGTCAAGACCCATCAGTGTGCTGTATTCAGGAGACCCATCTCACGAGCAGAGACACACATAGGCTCAAAATAAAAGGAGGGAGGAAGATCTACCAAGCAAATGGAAAACAAAAAAAGGCAGGGGTTGCAATCCTAGTCTCTGATAAAACAGACTTTAAACCAACAAAGATCAAAAGAGACAAAGAAGGCCATTACATAATGGTAAAGGGATCAATTCAACAAGAGGAGCTAACTATCCTAAATATTTATGCACCCAATACAGGAGCACCAAGATTCATAAAGCAAGTCCTGAGTGACCTACAAAGAGACTTAGACTCCCACACATTAATAATGGGAGACTTTAACACCCCACTGTCAACATTAGACAGATCAACGAGACAGAAAGTCAACAAGGATACCCAGGAATTGAACTCAGCTCTGCACCAAGCGGACCTAATAGACATCTACAGAACTCTCCACCCCAAATCAACAGAATATACATTTTTTTCAGCACCACACCACACCTATTCCAAAATTGACCACATAGTTGGAAGTAAAGCTCTCCTGAGCAAATGTAAAAGAACAGAAATTATAACAAACTATCTCTCAGACCACAGTGCAATCAAACTAGAACTCAGGATTAAGAATCTCACTCAAAGCCGCTCAACTACATGGAAACTGAACAACCTGCTCCTGAATGACTGCTGGGTACATAACGAAATGAAGGCAGAAATAAAGATGTTCTTTGAAACCAACGAGAACAAAGACACAACATACCAGAATCTCTGGGACGCATTCAAAGCAGTGTGCAGAGGGAAATTTATAGCACTAAATGCCCACAAGAGAAAGCAGGAAAGATCCAAAATTGACACCCTAACATCACAATGAAAAGAACTAGAAAAGCAAGAGCAAACACATTGAAAAGCTAGCAGAAGGCAAGAAATAACTAAAATCAGAGCAGAACTGAAGGAAATAGAGACACAAAAAACCCTTCAAAAAATTAATGAATCCAGGAGCTGGTTTTTTGAAAGGATCAACAAAATTGATAGACCGCTAGCAAGACTAATAAAGAAAAAAAGAGAAGAATCAAATAGACGCAATAAAAAATGATAAAGGGGCTATCACCACCGATCCCACAGAAATACAAACTACCATCAGAGAATACTACAAACACCTCTACGCAAATAAACTAGAAAATCTAGAAGAAATGGATACATTCCTCGACACATACACTCTCCCAAGACTAAACCAGGAAGAAGTTGAATCTCTGAATAGACCAATAACAGGAGCTGAAATTGTGGCAATAATCAATAGTTTACCAACCAAAAAGAGTCCAGGACCAGATGGATTCACAGCCGAATTCTACCAGAGGTACAAGGAGGAACTGGTACCATTCCTTCTGAAACTATTCCAATAAATAGAAAAAGAGGGAATCCTCCCTAACTCATTTTATGAGGCCAGCATCATTCTGATACCAAAGCCTGGCAGAGACACAACCAAAAAAGAGAATTTTAGACCAATATCCTTGATGAACATTGATGCAAATATCCTCAATAAAATACTGGCAAACCGAATCCAGCAGCACATCAAAAAGCTTATCCACCATGATCAAGTGGGCTTCATCCCTGGGATGCAAGGCTGGTTCAACATACGCAAATCAATAAATGTAATCCAGCATATAAACAGAGCCAAAGACAAAAACCACATGATTATCTCAATAGATGCAGAAAAAGCCTTTGACAAAATTCAACAACCCTTCATGCTAAAAATTCTCAATAAATTAGGTATTGATGGGACATATTTCAAAATAATAAGAGCTATCTATGACAAACCCACAGCCAATATCATACTGAATGGGCAAAAACTGGAAGCATTCCCTTTGAAAACTGGCACAAGACAGGGATGCCCTCTCTCACCGCTCCTATTCAACATAGTGTTGGAAGTTCTGGCCAGGGCAATCAGGCAGGAGAAGGAAATAAAGGGTATTCAATTAGGAAAAGAGGAAGTCAAACTGTCCCTGTTTGCAGACGACATGATTGTTTATCTAGAAAACCCCATCGTCTCAGCCCAAAATCTCCTTAAGCTGATAAGCAACTTCAGCAAAGTCTCAGGATACAAAATCAATGTACAAAAATCACAAGCATTCTTATATACCAACAACAGACAAACAGAGAGCCAAATCATGAGTGAACTCCCATTCACAATTGCTTCAAAGAGAATAAAATACCTAGGAATCCAACTTACAAGGGATGTGAAGCACCTCTTCAAGGAGAACTACAAACCACTGCTCAAGGAAATAAAAGAGGATACAAACAAATGGAAGAACATTCCTTGCTCATGGGTAGGAAGAATCAATATCGTGAAAATGGCCATACTGCCCAAGGTAATTTACAGATTCAATGCCATCCCCATCAAGCTACCAATGACTTTCTTCACAGAATTGGAAAAAACTACTTTAAAGTTCATATGGAACCAAAAGAGAGCCCGCATTGCCAAGTCAATCCTAAGCCAAAAGAACAAAGCTGGAGGCATCACACTACCTGACTTCAAACTATACTACAAGGCTACAGTAACCAAAACAGCATGGTACTGGTACCAAAACAGAAATATAGATCAATGGAACAGAACAGAGCCCTCAGAAATAACGCCGCTTACCTACAACTATCTGATCTTTGACAAACCTGAGAAAAACAAGCAATGGGGAAAGGATTCCCTATTTAATAAATGGTGCTGGGAAAACTGGCTAGCCATATGTAGAAAGCTGAAACTGGATCCCTTCTTTACACCTTATACAAAAATCAATTCAAGATGGATTAAAGATTTAAACGTTAGACCTAAAACCATAAAAACCCTAGAAGAAAACCTAGGCATTACCATTCAGGACATAGGCGTGGACAAGGACTTCATGTCCAAAACACCAAAAGCAATGGCAACAAAAGCCAAAATTGACAAATGGGATATAATTAAACTAAAGAGCTTCTGCACAGCAAAAGAAACTACCATCAGAGTGAATAGGCAACCTACAACATGGGAGAAAATTTTCGCAACCTACTCATCTGACAAAGGGCTAATATCAAGAATCTACAGTGAACTCAAACAAATTTACAAGAAAAAAACAAACAACCCCATCAAAAAGTGGGCGAAGGACATGAACAGGCACTTCTCAAAAGAAGACATTTATGCAGCCAAAAAACACATGAAAAAATGCTCATCATCACTGGCCATCAGAGAAATGCAAATCAAAACCACTATGAGATATCATCTCACACCAGTTAGAATGGCAATCATTCAAAAGTCAGGAAACAACAGGTGCTGGAGAGGATGTGGAGAAATAGGAACACTTTTACACGGTTGGTGGGACTGTAAACTAGTTCAAACATTGTGGAAGTCAGTGTGGTGATTCCTCAGGGATCTAGAACTAGAAATACCATTTGACCCAGCCATCCCATTACTGGGTATATACCCAAATGACTATAAATCATGCTACTATAAAGACACATGCACAAGTATGCTTATTGCGGCATTATTCACAATAGCAAAGACTTGGAACCAACCCAAATGTCCAACAATGATAGACTGGATTAAGAAAATGTGGCACATATACACCATGGAATACTATGCAGCCATAAAAAATGATGAGTTCATATCCTTTGTAGGGACATGGATGAAATTGGAAACCATCATTCTCAGTAAACTATCGCAAGAACAAAAATCCAAACACCGCATATTCTCACTCATAGGTGGGAATTGAACAATGAGATCACATGGACACAGGAAGGGGAATATCATACTCTGGGGACTGTGGTGGGAAGGGAGGAGGGGGGAGGGATAGCATTGGGAGATATACCTAATGATAGATGACGAGTTAGTGGGTGCAGTGAACCAGTATGGCACATGTATACATATGTAACTAACCTGCACAATGTGCACATGTACCCTAAACCTTAAAGTATAATAAAAAAAAAAAACATGGAAATATCTACACCACGATCTCTATAAACATGGAAATATCTACACTGCTATCTGTATAAACATGGAAATATCTACACCGCTATCTCTATAGACATGGAAATATATACACCGCCATCTCTATAAACATGGAAATATCTACACGGCCATCTACATAAACAAGGAAATATCAACACAGCCATCTATATAAACATGGAAATATCCACACCGCCATCTGTATAAACATGGAAATATTTCAATGCCATCTGTAGAAAGATGGAAATATCTACACCGCGATCTGTATAAACATGGAAAAATCTACACAATGATCTGTATGAACATGGAAATATCTACACTGCCATCTGTATAAACATGGAAATAACTACACCACCATCTGTATAAACATGGAAATATCTACACCGCCATTTGTATAAACATGGAAATATCTACAAAGCCATCTGTATATACATGGAAATATCTACACCGTTATCTGTATAAACATGGAAATAACTACACCGACATCTGTATCAACATGGAAATATCTACAGCGCTATCCCTAAAAACATGGAAATATCAACACCGCTATCTCTATAAACATGGAAATATATTCACCACTATCTCTATAAACATGGAAATATCTACACCGCCATCTACATAAACAAGGAAATATCTACACCGCCATCTATATAAACATGGAAATATCTACACCGCCATCTGTGTAAACATCGAAATATCTACAATGCTCTCTGTATTAACATGGAATTATCTACAAAGCTATCTGTATAAACATGGAAATATCTACACCATGATCTGTATAAACATGGAAATATCTACATCGCTATCTTTACAAACATGGAAATATCTACACCACCATCTCTATAAACATGGAAACAGCTACAAAGCCATCTACATAAACATGGAAATATCTACACCGCCATCTGTATAAACATGGAAATATCTACACTGCCATCTGTATAAACATGGAAATATCAACACCGCTATCTGTATTAACATGCAACTACCTACACCGCTATCTGAATAAACATGGAAATATCTACACCGCGATCTCTACAAACATGAAATACCTACACTGCTATATGTATAAACATGGAAATATCAACACCGCTAACTCTATAAACACGGAAATATATACACCGACATCTCTACAAACATGGAAATATCTACACCACCATCTACATAAAAAAGGAAATATCTACACCGCCATCTGTATCAACATGGAAATATCCACACCACCATCTGTATAAACATGGAAATATCTACAAAGCCAACTGCATAAGCATGGAAATATCTACACCGCCATATGTATAAACATGAAAATGTCTACACTGCCATCTGTATAAACATGGAAATATCAACATCGCCATCTATATAAACATGGAAATATCTACACCGCCATCTGTATAAACATGGAAATACCAACACCGCTATCTGTATAAACATGGAAATATCTACACCGCTATCTGTATAAACATGGAAATATCTACACCGCTATCTCTATAAACATGGAAATACCTACACCGCTATCTGTATAAACATGGAAATATCTACACCGCGATCTCTACAAACATGAAATACCTACACTGCTATATGTATAAACATGGAAATATCAACACCGCTATCTCTATAAACACGGAAATATATACACCGACATCTCTACAAACATGGAAATATCTACACCACCATCTACATAAAAAAGGAAATATCTACACCGCCATCTGTATCAACATGGAAATATCCACATCACCATCTGTATAAACATGGAAATATCTACAAAGCCATCTGCATAAGCATGGAAATATCTACACCGCCATATGTATAAACATGAAAATGTCTACACTGCCATCTGTATAAACATGGAAATATCAACATCGCCATCTATATAAACATGGAAATATCTACACCGCCATCTGTATAAACATGGAAATACCAACACCGCTATCTGTATAAACATGGAAATATCTACACCGCTATCTGTATAAACATGGAAATATCTACACTGCTATCTCTATAAACATGGAAATACCTACACCGCTATCTGTATAAACATGGAAATATCTACACCGCTATCTCTATAATCACGGAAATATATACACCGCCATCTCTATAAACATGGAAATATCTACAACACCATCTACATAAACAAGGAAACATCTACACCGCCATCTATATAAACATGGAAATATCCACACCGCCATCTGTATAAACGTGGAAATATCTACACTGCCATCTGTAGGAAGATGGAAATATCCACATCGCTATCTGTATAAACATGGAAATATCAACACAATGATCTGTATAAACATGGAAATATCTACACCGCTATCTGTATAAACATGGAAATACCTAAACAGTCATCTGTATAAACATGCCAATATCTACACCACCATCTGTATAAACATGGAAATATCTACACCGCCATCCGTATAAACATGGAAATATCTACACAGACATCTGTATATACATGGAAATATCTACACCGCTATCTGTATAAACATGGAAATAGCTACACCGCTATCTGTATAAACAAGGAAATATCCACACCGCTCTCACTAAAAACATGGATATATCAACACCGCTATGTGTATAAACATGGAAACATCTACTCTATCTGTATAAACATGGAAATAACTACACCGCTATCACTATAAACATGGAAATAGCGACACCAGTATCTCTATAAACATGGAAATATCTGCACCTCTGTGTCTAAAAACATGGAAATATCTACACCGCCATCTGCATAAACATGGAAATATCTACACCGCCACCTGCATAAACATGCAAATATCTACATCGCCTTCTGTATAAGCATGGAAATATCTGCACCACCATCTGTATGCACATGGAAATTTATACACCGCCATCTGTATAAACATGGAAATATCTACACAACCATCTGTATAAAGATTTAAATATCTACACCGTGAGCTGTATAATCATGGAAATGTCTACACCACCATCCGTATTAACATGGAAATACCAACACCGCTGTCTGTATAAACATGGAAATATCTACACCGCTATCTGTATAAACACAGAAATATCTTCACCGCTATCTGCATAAACATGGAAATATCTACACCGCTGTCTTTACAAACATGGAAACATCTAAACCGATATCTGTATAAACATGGAAATACCTACATGGCTATCTCTATAAATATGGAAATATCTACACCGCCATCTGTATAAACATGGAAATACCTACACAGTCATCTGTATAAACATGGAAATATCTACACCACAATCTGTATAAACATGGAAATATCTACACTGCCATCTGTATAAACATGGAAATATCTACACAGCCATCTCTATAAACATGGAAATATCTACACTGCTATCTGTATAAACATGGAAATAGCCACACCGCTATCTCTATAAACATGGAAATATCTACACCGCCATCTGTAAAAACATGGAAATATCTTCACAGTCATCTGTATAAACATGGAAATATCTACACCTCCATCTGTATAAACATCGAAAAATCTACACTGCCATCTGTATACACATGGAAATATCTACAGAGTCATCTGTATAAACATGGAAATATCTACACCGCCAACTCTATAAACATGGAAATACCTACACCGCAATCTGAATAAACATGGAAATATCAACACCGCTATCTGTAAAAACATGGAAATATCTACAAAGCTATCTGTATAAACTTGGAAATATCTACACAACCATCTGTATAAACGTGGAAATGTCTCCACCGCTAACTCTATAACATGGAAATATCTACACCGTTATCTTTATAAACATGGAAATATCTACATCGCTATCTGTATAAACATGGAAATATCTACAACACAATCTGTGTAAACATGGAAATACCTACAGAGCTATCTGTGTAAACATGGAAATATGTACACCACTATCAGTGTAAAGATGGAAATATCAACAGCGAAATCTGTGCAACTATGGAAATATCTACACCGCTATCTCTCTAAACATGAAAATATCTACACAGATATCGGTATAAACATGGAAATATCTACACTGCTATCTGTATAAACATGGAAATATCTACACTTCTATCTGTATAAACATGGAAATATCTACACCACGATCTGTATAAACATGGAAATATCTACACCGCTATCTGTATAAACATGGAAATATCTACACTGCCATCTGTAGGAACATGGAAATATCTACACAGCCATCTCTATAAACATGGAAATATCTACTCCGCTATCTGTATAAACTTGGAAACATCTACAATGCTATCTGTATAAACAAGGAAATATCTACACCGCTATCTGTATAAACATGGAAGTACCTACAACGCTATCTGTATAAACATGGAAATATCTACACAGACATCTCTATAATCATGGAAATATCTACACCGCTATCTGTATAAACATGGAAATATCTACACCACGATCTGTATAAACATGGAAATATCTACACCGCTATCTGTATAAACATGGAAACATCTACAACGCTATCTGTATAAACATGGAAGTATCTACAACGCTATCTGTGTAAACATGGAAATATCTACACAGCAATCTGTGTAAACATGGATATATCTACAATGCTATCTGTGTAAAGATGGAAATATCTGCACTTTAATCTGTGCAAAGATGGAAATATCTACAATGCTATCTCTATAAACATGGAAGTATCTGCACCGCTATCTGTATAAACATGGAAATATCTACACTGTCATCTGTATAAACATGGAAATATCTACACCTCCATCTGTATAAACATGGAAATATCTATACTGCCATCTGTATACACATGGAAATGTCTCCACTACCATCTGTATAAACATGGAAATATCTACACCGCTATCTGTATAAACATGGAAATATCTACACTGCCATCTGTATACGCATGGAAATATCTCCACCGCTATCTGCATAAACATGGAAATACCTACACCGCTATCTTTATAAACATGGAAACATCTACACCGCTATCTGCATAAACATGGAATTACCTACATGGCTGTCTCTATAAATATGGAAATATCTTCACCGCCATCTGTATAAACATGGAAATACCTACACAGTCATCTGTATAAACATGAAAATATCTACACCACTATCTGTATAAACAAGGAAATATCTACACAGCCATCTGTATAAACATGGAAATATCTACACCGCTATCTCTGTAAACATGGAAATAACTACAACGCTATCTATATAAACATGGAAATATCTACACTGCTATCTGCATAAATACTGAAATATCTACACCGCGGTCTCCATAAACATGGAAATATCTACACCGCTATCTGTATAAACTTGGAAATATCTCCACCGCTGTCTGTATAAACATGGAAACGTCTACAGCGCTATCTGTATAAACATGGAAATATCTACACCGCTATCTGTATAAACATGAAAATATCTACACTGCCATCTGTTTACACATGAAAATATCTACACCGCCATCTGTATAAACATGGAGATATCTACACTGCTATCTCTATAAAAATGGAAGTGTCTACACCGCTATCTTAATAAACATGGAAATATCTACACCTCTATCTGTGTAAAGATGGAAATATCTTCACCGCAATCTGTGTAAAGATGGAAATATCTGCACTTTAATCTGTGCAAAGATGGAAATATCTACAACGCTATCTCTATAAACATGGAAATATCTGCACCGCTATCTGTATAAACATGCAAATATCTACACTGTCATCTGTATAAACATGGAAATATCTACACCTCCATCTGTATAAACATGGAAATATCTATACTGCCATCTGTATACACATGGAAATGTCTTCACTGCCATCTGTATAAACATGGAAATATCTACACCGTTCTCTCTATAAACATGGAAATACCTACACCACTATCTGTATAAACATGGAAATATCTACACCGCTATCTGTATAAATACTGAAATATCTACACTGCTATCTCTATAAACATGGAAATATCTACACCACTATCTGTATAAACTTGGAAAAATCCCCACCGCTGTCTGCATAAACATGGAATCATCTACAGCGCTATCTGTATAAACATGGAAATATCTACACCGCCATCCGTATAAACATGGAAATATCTACACAGACATCTGTATATACATGGAAATATCTACACCGCTATCTGTATAAACATGGAAATAGCTACACCGCTATCTGTATAAACAAGGAAATATCCACACCGCTCTCACTAAAAACATGGATATATCAACACCGCTATGTGTATAAACATGGAAACATCTACTCTATCTGTATAAACATGGAAATAACTACACCGCTATCACTATAAACATGGAAATAGCGACACCAGTATCTCTATAAACATGGAAATATCTGCACCTCTGTGTCTAAAAACATGGAAATATCTACACCGCCATCTGCATAAACATGGAAATATCTACACCGCCACCTGCATAAACATGCAAATATCTACATCGCCTTCTGTATAAGCATGGAAATATCTGCACCACCATCTGTATGCACATGGAAATTTATACACCGCCATCTGTATAAACATGGAAATATCTACACAACCATCTGTATAAAGATTTAAATATCTACACCGTGAGCTGTATAATCATGGAAATGTCTACACCACCATCCGTATTAACATGGAAATACCAACACCGCTGTCTGTATAAACATGGAAATATCTACACCGCTATCTGTATAAACACAGAAATATCTTCACCGCTATCTGCATAAACATGGAAATATCTACACCGCTGTCTTTACAAACATGGAAACATCTAAACCGATATCTGTATAAACATGGAAATACCTACATGGCTATCTCTATAAATATGGAAATATCTACACCGCCATCTGTATAAACATGGAAATACCTACACAGTCATCTGTATAAACATGGAAATATCTACACCACAATCTGTATAAACATGGAAATATCTACACTGCCATCTGTATAAACATGGAAATATCTACACAGCCATCTCTATAAACATGGAAATATCTACACTGCTATCTGTATAAACATGGAAATAGCCACACCGCTATCTCTATAAACATGGAAATATCTACACCGCCATCTGTAAAAACATGGAAATATCTTCACAGTCATCTGTATAAACATGGAAATATCTACACCTCCATCTGTATAAACATCGAAAAATCTACACTGCCATCTGTATACACATGGAAATATCTACAGAGTCATCTGTATAAACATGGAAATATCTACACCGCCAACTCTATAAACATGGAAATACCTACACCGCAATCTGAATAAACATGGAAATATCAACACCGCTATCTGTAAAAACATGGAAATATCTACAAAGTTATCTGTATAAACTTGGAAATATCTACACAACCATCTGTATAAACGTGGAAATGTCTCCACCGCTAACTCTATAACATGGAAATATCTACACCGTTATCTTTATAAACATGGAAATATCTACATCGCTATCTGTATAAACATGGAAATATCTACAACACAATCTGTGTAAACATGGAAATACCTACAGAGCTATCTGTGTAAACATGGAAATATGTACACCACTATCAGTGTAAAGATGGAAATATCAACAGCGAAATCTGTGCAACTATGGAAATATCTACACCGCTATCTCTCTAAACATGAAAATATCTACACAGATATCGGTATAAACATGGAAATATCTACACTGCTATCTGTATAAACATGGAAATATCTACACTTCTATCTGTATAAACATGGAAATATCTACACCACGATCTGTATAAACATGGAAATATCTACACCGCTATCTGTATAAACATGGAAATATCTACACTGCCATCTGTAGGAACATGGAAATATCTACACAGCCATCTCTATAAACATGGAAATATCTACTCCGCTATCTGTATAAACTTGGAAACATCTACAATGCTATCTGTATAAACAAGGAAATATCTACACCGCTATCTGTATAAACATGGAAGTACCTACAACGCTATCTGTATAAACATGGAAATATCTACACAGACATCTCTATAATCATGGAAATATCTACACCGCTATCTGTATAAACATGGAAATATCTACACCACGATCTGTATAAACATGGAAATATCTACACCGCTATCTGTATAAACATGGAAACATCTACAACGCTATCTGTATAAACATGGAAGTATCTACAACGCTATCTGTGTAAACATGGAAATATCTACACAGCAATCTGTGTAAACATGGATATATCTACAATGCTATCTGTGTAAAGATGGAAATATCTGCACTTTAATCTGTGCAAAGATGGAAATATCTACAATGCTATCTCTATAAACATGGAAGTATCTGCACCGCTATCTGTATAAACATGGAAATATCTACACTGTCATCTGTATAAACATGGAAATATCTACACCTCCATCTGTATAAACATGGAAATATCTATACTGCCATCTGTATACACATGGAAATGTCTCCACTACCATCTGTATAAACATGGAAATATCTACACCGCTATCTGTATAAACATGGAAATATCTACACTGCCATCTGTATACGCATGGAAATATCTCCACCGCTATCTGCATAAACATGGAAATACCTACACCGCTATCTTTATAAACATGGAAACATCTACACCGCTATCTGCATAAACATGGAATTACCTACATGGCTGTCTCTATAAATATGGAAATATCTTCACCGCCATCTGTATAAACATGGAAATACCTACACAGTCATCTGTATAAACATGAAAATATCTACACCACTATCTGTATAAACAAGGAAATATCTACACAGCCATCTGTATAAACATGGAAATATCTACACCGCTATCTCTGTAAACATGGAAATAACTACAACGCTATCTATATAAACATGGAAATATCTACACTGCTATCTGCATAAATACTGAAATATCTACACCGCGGTCTCCATAAACATGGAAATATCTACACCGCTATCTGTATAAACTTGGAAATATCTCCACCGCTGTCTGTATAAACATGGAAACGTCTACAGCGCTATCTGTATAAACATGGAAATATCTACACCGCTATCTGTATAAACATGAAAATATCTACACTGCCATCTGTTTACACATGAAAATATCTACACCGCCATCTGTATAAACATGGAGATATCTACACTGCTATCTCTATAAAAATGGAAGTGTCTACACCGCTATCTTAATAAACATGGAAATATCTACACCTCTATCTGTGTAAAGATGGAAATATCTTCACCGCAATCTGTGTAAAGATGGAAATATCTGCACTTTAATCTGTGCAAAGATGGAAATATCTACAACGCTATCTCTATAAACATGGAAATATCTGCACCGCTATCTGTATAAACATGCAAATATCTACACTGTCATCTGTATAAACATGGAAATATCTACACCTCCATCTGTATAAACATGGAAATATCTATACTGCCATCTGTATACACATGGAAATGTCTTCACTGCCATCTGTATAAACATGGAAATATCTACACCGTTCTCTCTATAAACATGGAAATACCTACACCACTATCTGTATAAACATGGAAATATCTACACCGCTATCTGTATAAATACTGAAATATCTACACTGCTATCTCTATAAACATGGAAATATCTACACCACTATCTGTATAAACTTGGAAAAATCCCCACCGCTGTCTGCATAAACATGGAATCATCTACAGCGCTATCTGTATAAACATGGAAATATCTACACCGCTATCTGTATAAATACTGAAATAACTACACCGCTGTCTCTATAAACATGGAAATATTTACACTGTTATCTGTATAAACTTGGAAATATCTCCACCGCTGTCTGTATAAACATGGAAACATCTACAGCGCTATCTGTATAAACATGGAAATATCTACACCGCTATCTGTATAAACATGAAAATATCTACACCGCTATCTCTATAAACATGGAAGTGTCTACACCGCTATCTGTATAAACAAGGAAATATCTACACCTCTGTATAAACATGGAAATCTCTACACCGCTATCTGTATAAACTTGGAAATATCTACACCGCCATCTGTATAAACATGGAAATATCTACACCGCTATCTGTATAAACATGGAAATATCTACATCGCTATCTGTATAAACATGCAAATATCTCCCCCGCTATCTGCATAAACATGGAAATATCTACACCGCTATCTTTATAAACATGGAAACATCTACACCGCTATCTTTATAAACATGGAAATACCTACATGGCTATCTCTATAAATATGGAAATATCAACACCGTCATCTGTATAAACATGGAAATAACTACACAGTCATCTGTATAAACATGGAAATATCTACACCACTATCTGTATAACCATGGAAATATCTACACTGCCATCTGTATAAACCTGGAAATATCTACACAGCCATCTCTATAAACATGGAAATATCTACTCTGCTATCTGTATAAACATGGAAATAGCCACACCGCTATCTCTATAAACATGGAAATATCTACACCGCCATCTGTAAAAACATGGAAATACCTTCACAGTCTTCTGTATAAACATGGAAATATCTACACCTCCATCTGTATAAACATGGAAAAATGTACACTATCTGTATACACATGGAAATATCTACAGAGTCATCTGTATAAACATGGAAATATCTACACCGCCATCTCTATAAACATGGAAATACCTACACCGCAATCTGAATAAACATGGAAATATCTACACCGCTATCTGTAAAAACATGGAAATATCTCCACCGCTATCTGTAAGAACATGGAAATATCTCCACAGCTATCTGTAAAAACTTGGAAATATACACACCACCATCTGTATAACGATGGAAATATCTCCACCGTTATCTCTATAACATGGAAATATCTACACCGCTATCTTTGTCAACATGGAAATATCTACACTGCTATCTGTATAAACATGGAAATATCTACAGCACTGTCTGTGTAAACATGGAAATACCTACAGAGCTATCTGTGTAAACATGGAAATATATACACCACTATCAGTGTAAAGATGGAAATATCAACACTGAAATCTGTGCAAATATTGAAATCTCTACACTGCTATCTCTCTAAACATGAAAATATCTACACCGCTATCGGTATAAACATGGAAATATCTACAACGCTACCTGTATAAACATGGAAATATCTACACTGCTATCTGTATAAACATGGAAATATCTACACCACGATCTGTATAAACATGGAAATATCTACACCGCTATCTGTATAAACATGGAAATATCTCCACCGCTGTCTGTATAAACATGGAAATATCTACACCGCTATCTGTATGAACATGGAAATGTCTACACGGCTATCTGTATAAACATGGAAATATCTACAACGCAATCTGTGTAAACATGGAAATATCTACACAGCTATCTGCATAAACATGGAAATATCTACAGCGGTATCTCTATTAACATGGAAATATCTGCACCGCAATCTTCATAATCATGGAAATATCTACACCACCATCTCTATAAACATGGAAATATCTACACTGCCATGTATATACACATGGAAATAACTACACAGCCATGAGTATAAACATGGAAACATCTGCACCGCTATGTCTATATACATGGAAATACCTAGACCGCAATCTCTATAAACATGGAAATATCTACACCGCCATCTCTATAAACATGGAAATATCTACACCGCTATTTCTATAAACATGAAAACACCTACACCGCCATCTCCATAAACATGGAACTATCTACACTGCCATCTGTGTAAACATGGAAATATTTACACCGCTATCTGTATACACATGGAAATATCTACACTGCCACTTGCATAAAAATGTAAATATCTACACCGTCAGCTGTATAAACCAGGAAGTATCTACACCGATATCTGTATAAACATGGAAATACCAACACCGCTATCTGTATAAACATGGAAATATCTACACCGCTATCTGTATAAACATGGAAGTATCTCCACCACGATCTGTATAAACATGGAAATATCTACACCGCTATCTGTATAAACATGGAAATATCTACACCGCTATCTGTATAAACATGGAAATATCTACACCGCTATCTGTAGAAACATGGAAATATCTACATCGCTATCTGTTTAAACATGGAAATATCTCCACCGCTATCACTATAAACATGGAAATATCTACACTGCTATCTTTATAAACATGGAAATATCTGCACCGCTATCTGTATAAACATGGAAATATCTACAACACTATCTGTGGAAACATGGAAATATCTACACAGATATCTGTGTAATCATGGAAATATGTACACTACTGTCTGTGTAAAGATGGAAATATCTACACCGCAATCTGTGCAAATATGGAAATATCTACACCACTATCTCTGTAAACATGGAAATATCTACACAGCTATCTGTATAAACATGGAAATATCTACACCGCTATCTGTATAAACATGGAAATATATACACAACGAGCTGTATAAACATGGAAATATCTACACTGCTATATGTATAAGCATGGAAATATCTACACCGCTATCTGTATAAATATGGAAATATCTACACCGCTATCTCTATAAACATGGAAATGTCTACACCGCTATCTGTATAAACATGGAAACATCTACATGGCTATCTCTATAAACATGGAAATATCTACACCGCCATCTGTATAAACATGGAAATACCTACACAGTCATCAGTATAAACATGGAAATATCTACACCACTATCTGTATAAACACGGAAATATCTACACTGCCATCTGTATAAACATGGAAATATCTACACAGACATCTCTATAATCATGGAAATATCTACACCGCTATCTGTATAAACATGGAAATAGCCACACCGCTCTCTGTATAAACAGAGAAATATCTACACTGCCATCTGTGAAAACATGGGAATACCTACACAGTCATCTGTATAAACATGGAAATATCTACACCTCCATCAGTATAAACATGGAAATATCTACACTGCCATCTGTATACACATGGAAATGTCTACACTGCCATCAGTATAAACATGGAAATATCTACACCGCTATATCTATCAACATGGAAATACCTACAATTCTATCTGTATAAACATGGACATATATACACCGCTATCTTTATAAATACTGAAATATCTACACCGCTATCTCTGTAAACATGGAAATATCTACACCGCTATCTGTATAAACATGGAAATAACTCCACCGCTGTCTGTTTAAACACGGAAACATCTACACTGCTATCTGTATAAACATGGAAATTCCTACAACACTATCTGTATAAACATGGAAATATCGACAACGCTATCTGTGTAAACATGGAAATATCTACACAGCTATCTGTGGAAACATGGAAATATCTACGGCGCTCTCTGTGTAAAGCTGGAAATATCTACACCTCAGTCTGTGCAAAGATGGAAATATCTTCAATGCTATCTCTATTAACATGTAAATATCTGCACCGCTATCTGTATAAACATGGAAATATCTACACCGCTATCTCTATAAACAAGGAAATATCTACACCGCTATCTGTATAAACATGGAAATATCTACACCGCCATCTGTATAAACATGGAAATATCTACAAAGACATCTGTAAAAACATGGAAAGACCTACATCGCCATCTGTATAAACATGGAAATATCTACACCGCCATCTGTATAAGCATGGAAATATCTACACCTCCATCTGTAGAAAGATGGAAATGTCTACACCGCGATCTTTATAAACATGGAAATTTCTACACCGCTACCTTTATAAACATGGAAATATCTACACTGCTATCTGTATAAACATGGAAATATCTACACTGCTATCTGTATAAATATGGAAATATCTACACTGCTATCTCTGTAAACATGGAAATATCTACACCGCTATCTGTATAAACATGGAAATATCTACACCGCCATCTGTATAAACATGGAAATATCTACAAAGACATCTGTAAAAACATGGAAAGACCTACATCGCCATCTGTATAAACATGGAAATATCTACACCGCCATCTGTATAAGCATGGAAATATCTACACCGCCATCTGTAGAAAGATGGAAATGTCTACACCGCGATCTTTATAAACATGGAAATTTCTACACCGCTACCTTTATAAACATGGAAATATCTACACTGCTATCTGTATAAACATGGAAATATCTACACTGCTATCTGTATAAATATGGAAATATCTACACCGCTATCTCTATAAACAAGGAAATATCTACACCGCTATCTGCATAAACATGGACATATCTACACCGAAATCTATAAACATGTAAATATCTACACCGCCATCTGTAAAAACATGGAAATATCTACACCGCTATCTGTATAAATATGGAAATATCTACACCGTTATCTCTATACACATGGAAATATCTACACTGCTATCCGTATAAACATGGAAATATCTACACCGCTATCTGTATACACATGGAAATATCTACACCGATCCCTGTATAAACATGGAAATATCTACACCGCTATGTCTATAAACATGGAAATACCTACAACGCCATCTGTATAAACTTGGAAATATCTACACAGTCATCTGTATAAACATGGAAATATCTACATCACCATCTCTATAAACATGCAAATATACACACTGCCATCTGTATACACATGGATATATCTACACAGCCATCTGTATAAACATGGAAATATCTACACCGCTATCTCTATAAACATGGAAATGTCTACACTGCCATCTGTATAAACATGGAAGTATCTACAAAGTCATCTGTATAAACATGGAAATGTCGACAACACCATCTCTATAAACGTTGAAATATCTACACTGCCATCTGTATACATATGGAAATATCAACACAGGCATCTGTATAAACATGGAAATATCTACACCGCTATCTGTATAAACATGGCAATATCTACACCGCCATCTGTATAAACATGGAAATATCTACACCGCCATCTGTATAAACATGGAAATATCAACACCGCGATCTGTGTAAACATGGAAATATCTACAACGCTATCTTTATAAACATGGAAATACCAACACCGCTATCTGTATAAACATGGAAATATCTACACAGCTATCTGTATAAACATGGATATATCTACATCGCTATCTCTATAAACATGCAAATACTTACACTGCCATCTCTATGAACATGGAAATATCTACACCGCCATCTCTATAAACATGGAAATCACTACCCCACCATCTCTATAAACATGGAAATATCTACAACGCCATCTGCTAAAACATGGAAATATCTGCACCGCCATCTGTATAAACATGGAAATATCTACACCGCATTCTGTATAAACATGTAAATATCTACACCACCATCTGTAGAAAGATAGAAATATCTACACCGCGATCTTTATAAACCTGGAAAATTCTACACCGCCACCTTTATAAACATGGAGATATTTACACCACTATCTGTATAAACATGCAAATATTTACACCACGATCTGTATAAACATGGAAATATCTACACCGCTATCTGCATAAATATGGAAATATCTACACCGCTATCTCCATAAACATGGAAGTATCTACACCGCTCTCTCTATAAACATGGAAATATATACACCGCAATCTCTATAAACATGGAAATATCTTCACCGCAATCTGTGCAAAGATGGAAATATCTACACCGCTATCTCTGTAAACATGGAAATACCTACACCGCTGTCTGTATAAACATGGAAGTATCTACAACGCCATCTGTATAAACATGGAAATCTCTACAAAGTCATCTGTATAAACATGGAAAGATTTCCACCGCCATCTCTATAAACATGGAAATATCTACACTGACTTCTGTAGAAAGATGGAAATATCTACACCGCTATCTGTATAAACATGGAAATATCTGCACTACCATCTGTATAAACATGGAAATGTCTACAAAGCCATCTGTATAAACATGGAAACGTCTACACCGCCATCTGTATAAACATGGAGATATCTACACCGCCATCTGTATAAACATGGAAATATCTACACTGCCATCTGTAGAAAGATGGATATATCTACACCGTGATCTGTATAAACATGGAAATTTCTACACCGTTACCTATATAAACATGGAAATATCTACACCGCTATCTGTATAAACATGGAAATATCTAAACTGCTATCTCTATAAACATCGGAAATATCTGCAATGTTATCTGTGTAAACATGGACATACCTACAGAGTTATCTGTGTAAAGATGGAAATATCTACACCACTATCTGAATAAACATGGAAATATCTACACCGCAATCTCTGCAAATATGGAAATATCTACACCACTATCTGTGTAAACATGGAAATACTACACAGCTATCTGTATAAACGTGGAAATACCTACACCGCTATCTGTATAAACATGGAAATACCTACACCACCATCTCTATAAACATGGAAATATCTACACCGCCATCTGTATAAACATGGAAATATCTACACCGCTCTCTGTATAAATATTTAAATATCTACACCGCTATCTCTGTAAACATGGAATAATCTACACCGCTATCAGTATAAACATGGAAATATCTGCACCACTATCTCTATAAACATGGAAATATCTACACCACCATCTGTATAAACAAGGAAATATGTACACAGTCATCTATATACTCATGGAAATATGTACACCACCATCCCTTTAAACTTGGAAATATCTACACTGCCATCTGTGTACACACGGAAATATCTACACAGCCATCTGTATAAACATGGAAATACCTACACCACTGTCTGTATAAACATGGAAATACCAACTCCACTATCTGTATAAACATGGAAATATCTACACCGCTATCTGTATAAACATGGAAATATCTAAACCACCATCTCTATAAACATGGAAATATCTACACTGATATCTGTATAAAGGTGGAAATATCTACACCGCTATCTGTATAAACATGGGAATATGTACACCAGGATCTGTAAAAATAAGGAAATATCTCCACCGCTATCTGTATAAACATGGAAACATCTACACCGCTATCTGTATTAACATGGATATATCTACACCGCTATCTATATAAACATGGAAATATCTAAAAAGCTATCTGGGTAAACATCGAAATATCTACACAGCTGTCTGTGAAAACTGGGAAATATCTACACCGCTATCAGTATAAAGATGGAAATATCTACACCGCAATCTGTGCAAACGTGGAAATATGTACACCGCTATCTCTGTAAACATGGATATATCTACACCGCTATCTGTATTAACATGGAAATATCTACACCGCTATCAGTATAAGCATGGAAATATCTACACCGTAATCTGTATAAACATGGAAATATCTACACAGTCATCTGTATAAACATGGAAATATCTACACCACCATCTCTATAAACGTTGAATTATCTATACTGTCATCTGTATACACATGGAAATATCAACACAGCCATCTGTATAAACATGGAAATATCTACACCGCTATCTGTATAAACAAGGAAATATCTACACCGCCATCTGTATAAAGATAGAAATATCTTCACCGCGATCTGTGGAAACATGGAAATATCTACACCGCTATCTGTATAAACATGGAAATACCAACACCGCTATCTGTATAAACATGGAAATATCTACACAGCTATCTGTTTAAACATGGAAATATCTACACCGTTATCTCTATAAACATGGAAATACTAACACTGTCATCTCTCTGAACATGAAAATATCTACACCGCCATCTCTATTAACATATAAATCTCTAACCCGCCATCTCTATAAACATGGAAATATCTACACCGCCTTCTGCATAAACATGGAAATATCTACACCGCCATCTGTATAAACACGGAAATATCTACACCGCATTCTGTATAAACATGGAAATATTTACACCACCATCTGCAGAAAGATGGAAATATCTACACCGTGATCTTTATAAACCTGGAAAATTCTACACCGCTACCTTTATAAACATGGAAATATCTACACCGCTATCTGTATAAACATGGAAATATCAACACCACGATCTGTACAAACATGGAAATAACTACACCGCTATCTGTATAAATATGGAAATATCTACACTGCTATCTCTATAAACATGGAAACATCTACACCGCTATCTGTATAAACATGGAAATATATACACCGCCATCTGCATAAACATGGAAATATTTACAATGCCATCTGAATAAACATTGAAATATGTACACATGCATCTGCATAATCATGAAAATATCTGCACCGCTATCTCTATAAACATGGAAATACCTGCACCGCTAAATGTATAAACATGGAAATATCTACACCGCCATCTGTATAAACATGGAAATATCTACAAAGTCATCGGTATAAACATGGAAAGATCTACACTGCCATCTGTATAAATATGGAAATATCTACACTGCCGTCTGAAGAAAGATGGAAGTATCTACACCGATATCTGTATAAACATGGAAATATCTGCACTACCATCTGTATAAACATGGAAATATCTCCAAAGTCATCTGTATAAACATGGAAATGTCTACACCGCCATATGTATAAACATGGAAATATCTACACCGCCATCTGTATAAACATGGAAATATCTACACTGCCATGTATAGAAAGATGGAAATATCTACACCGTGATCTGTATAAACATGGAAATTTGTACAACGCTACCTGTATAAACATAGAAATATCTACACCGCTATCTGTATAAACATGGAAATATCTAAACCGCTATCTCTATAAACCTGGAAATATCTACAACGCTATCTGTGTAAACATGGACATATCTACAGAGTTATCTGTGTAATCGTGGAAATATCTACACCGCTATCTGTATAAACATGGAAATATCTTCACCTCCATCTCTATAAACATGGAAATATCTACAACGCCATCTGTATAAACATGGAAATATCTAAAATGCTCTCTGTAAATATGGAAATATCTGCACCGCTATCTCTGTAAACATGGAATAATCTACACTGCTATCAGTATAAACATGGATATATCTACACCGCTATCTCTATAAACTTAGAAATATCTACACCGTCATGTGTATAAACATGGAAATATGTACACAGTCATCTGTATAAGCATGGAAATATGTACACCACCATCTCTTTAAACATAGAAATATCTACACTGCCATCTGTATACACATGGAAATATCTACACAGCCATCTGTATAAACATGGAAATATCTACACCGCTATCTGTATAAACATGGAAATACCAACTCCGCTATCTGTATAAACATGGAAATATCTACACCGATATCTGTATAAACATGGAAATATCTACACCACTATCTCTATAAACATGGAAATACCTACACCACCATTTCTATACACATGGAAATATCTCCAACACTATCTCTATAAACATGGAAATACCTACACCACCATTTCTATACACATGGAAATATCTACACCGCTATCTCTATAAACAGAAATATCTACACCGCCAACTCTATAAACATGTAAATATCTACACCGCCATCTGCATGAACATGGAAATGTCTACACCGCTATCTGTATGAACATGGAAATGTCTACACCGCCATCTGTATAAACATGGACATATCTACATTGTCATCTGAGGAAAATGGAAATATCTACACCGCGATCTGTATAAACATGGAAATTTCTACATCACTACCTGTATAAACATGGAAATATCTACACCGCTATCTGTATAAACTTGGGAATATGTACACCACGATCTATATAAACAAGGAAATATCTCCAACGCTATCTGTATAAACAAGGAAATACCTACACCGCTATCTGTATAAACATGGAAATATCTACACTACCATCTGTATAAACATGGAAATATCCACAAAGTCATCAGTATAAACATGGAAAGATCTACGCCGCCATCTGTATAAACTTGGAAATATCTACACCGCCATCTGTGTGAACATGGAAATATCTACACTGCCATATGTAGAAAGATGGAAATATCTACAAAGCGATCTGTATAAACATGGAAATTTCTACACTGCTACCTGAAAAAACATGGAAATATCTACACCGCTATCTGTATAAACATGGAAATATCTACACCGCGATCTGTATAAACATGGAAATATCTACACCGCAATCTATGTAGATATGGAAACATCTACACCGCTATCTCTATAAACATGGAAATATCTACACCGCTATCTGTATAAACATGGAAATATCTAAACCACTATCTCTATAAACATGGAAATATCTACAACGCTATCTGGGTAAACATGGACATATCTACAGAGTTATCTGTGTAAACATGGAAATATCTACACCGCTATCTGAATAAACATGGAAATATCGACAACGCAATCTGTGCAAAGATGGAAATATTTCCACCGCTATCTGTGTAAACATGGAAGTACTACACCGCTATCTGTAAACATGGAAATATCTACACCGCTATCGGTATAAACATGGATATATCTTCACCACCATCTCTATAAACGTGGAAATATCTACACCGCCATCAGTATAAACATGGAAATGTCTACACCATTCTCTGTATAAATATGGAAATATCTTCACCGCTATCTCTGTAAACATGGAAATATCTACACCGCCATCTGTATAAACATGGAAATATGTACACAGTCATCAGTATAATCATGGAAATATGTACACCACCATTTCTTTAAACATGGAAATATCTACACAACTATCTGTATCACCAAGGAAATATCTACAACGCTATCTGTGTAAATATGGAAATATCTACAGAGCTATCTGTGTAAACTGGGAAATACCTACACCACTAGCAGTGTAAAGATGGAAATATCTACACCGCAATCTGTGCAAAGATGGAAATATCTTCACCGCTATCTCTGTAAACATGGAAATATCAACGCGGCTATCTGTAAAAACATGGCAATATCTACACCACTATCTGTATAAACATGGAAACATCTACACCGCTATCTGTATAAACATGGAAATATCTACACCTGCATCTCCATAAACATGGAAATATCTACACCGCCATCTGTATAAACATGGAAATATCTACACCGCTCTCTGTATAAACATGGAAATATATACACAGTCATCTGTATAATCATGGAAATATCTACAACGCTATCTGTGTAAACATGGAAATATCTACAAAGTCATCTGCATAAACATGGAAAGATCTACACCGCCATCTGTATAAACTTCGAAATATCTACACCGCTCTCTGTATAAATATGGAAATATCTTCACCGATATCTCTGTAAACATGGAAATATCTACACCGCCATCTGTATAAACATGGAAATATGTACACAGTCATCGGTATAATCATGGAAATATGTACACCACCATTTCTTTAAACATGGAAATATCTACTCTGCCATCTGTATACACATGGAAATATCTACACAGCCATCTGTATAAACATGGAGATATCTACACCGCTATCTCTATAAACATGGAAATACCTACACTGCTATCTCTATCAATGTAGAAATATCTACACTGCAATCTCTATTAACCTGGAAATATCTACACCGCCATCTCTATAAACATGAAAATATCTACACTGTCAAATCCATAAACATGGAACTATCTACATCGTCATCTATATAAACATGAAAATATCTACACGGCTATGTGTATAAACATGGAAATATCTACACTGCCATCTGTATAAAGATGGAAATATCTACACCGCGAGCTGTATAAACATGGGAATATCTGCACCGCTATCTGTATAAACATGGAAATAACAACACCGCTATCTGTATAAACATGGAAATATCCACACCACTATCTCCATAAACGTGGAAATACCTACACCACCATCTCTATACACATGGAAATATCTACACCGCTATCTCTATAAACTTAGAAATATCCACACCGCCATCTCTATAAACATGGAAATATCTACACCGCCATCTGCATCAACATGGAAATATGTACACCACTATCTGTATAAACATGGAAATATCTACACAGCCATCTCTATAAACATGGGAATATCTACACTGCCATCTGAGGAAAATGGAAATATCTGTACCGTGACCTGTATATACATGGAAATATCTACAACACTACCTGTATAAACATGGAAATATCTACACCGCTATCTGTATAAACATGGAAATATCTACACCACGATCTGCATAAACAAGGAAATATCTCCAACGCTATCTGTATAAACATGGAAATATCTACACCGCATTCTGTATAAACATGGAAATATCTACACCGCTATCTGTATAAACATGGAAATGTCTCCAACGCTAACTGTGTAAACATGGAAATATTCACACAGATATCTGTGTAAACTTGGAAATATCTACACCGCTATCAGTGTAAAGATGGAAATATCTACACCGCATTCTGTGCAAAGATGGAAATATCTACACTGCTATCTCTGTAAACATGGAAATATCTACACCGCTATGTGTAGCAACATGGAAATATCTACACCGCTATCTGTATAAACATGGAAATATCTACACCGCTATCTGTATAAACATGGAAATATATACACCACGATCTGTATAAACATGGAAATATCTACACCGCTATATGTATAAACATGGAAATATCTACACCGCTATCTGTATAAATATGGAAATATCTACACCGCTATCTCTATAAACATGGAAATGTCTACACCGCTATCTGTATAAACATGGAAACATCTACATGGCTATCTCTATAAACATGGAAATATCTACACCGCCATCTGTATAAACATGGAAATACCTACACAGTCATCAGTATAAACATGGAAATATCTACACCACTATCTGTATAAACACGGAAATATCTACACTGCCATCTGTATAAACATGGAAATATCTACACAGACATCTCTATAATCATGGAAATATCTACACCGCTATCTGTATAAACATGGAAATAGCCACACCGCTCTCTGTATAAACACAGAAATATCTACACTGCCATCTGTGAAAACATGGGAATACCTACACAGTCATCTGTATAAACATGGAAATATCTACACCTCCATCAGTATAAACATGGAAATATCTACACTGCCATCTGTATACACATGGAAATGTCTACACTGCCATCAGTATAAACATGGAAATATCTACACCGCTATATCTATCAACATGGAAATACCTACAATTATATCTGTATAAACATGGACATATATACACCGCTATCTTTATAAATACTGAAATATCTACACCGCTATCTCTGTAAACATGGAAATATCTACACCGCTATCTGTATAAACATGGAAATAACTCCACCGCTGTCTGTTTAAACACGGAAACATCTACACTGCTATCTGTATAAACATGGAAATTCCTACAACACTATCTGTATAAACATGGAAATATCGACAACGCTATCTGTGTAAACATGGAAATATCTACACAGCTATCTGTGGAAACATGGAAATATCTACGGCGCTCTCTGTGTAAAGCTGGAAATATCTACACCTCAGTCTGTGCAAAGATGGAAATATCTTCAATGCTATCTCTATTAACATGTAAATATCTGCACCGCTATCTGTATAAACATGGAAATATCTACACCGCTATCTCTATAAACAAGGAAATATCTACACCACTATCTGTATAAACATGGAAATATCTACACCGCCATCTGTATAAACATGGAAATATCTACAAAGACATCTGTAAAAACATGGAAAGACCTACATCGCCATCTGTATAAACATGGAAATATCTACACCGCCATCTGTATAAGCATGGAAATATCTACACCGCCATCTGTAGAAAGATGGAAATGTCTACACCGCGATCTTTATAAACATGGAAATTTCTACACCGCTACCTTTATAAACATGGAAATATCTACACTGCTATCTGTATAAACATGGAAATATCTACACTGCTATCTGTATAAATATGGAAATATCTACACTGCTATCTCTGTAAACATGGGAATATCTACACCGCTATCTGTATAAACATGGAAATATCTATACCGCCATCTGTATAAACATGGAAATATCTACAAAGACATCTGTAAAAACATGGAAAGACCTACATCGCCATCTGTATAAACATGGAAATATCTACACCGCCATCTGTATAAGCATGGAAATATCTACACCGCCATCTGTAGAAAGATGGAAATGTCTACACCGCGATCTTTATAAACATGGAAATTTCTACACCGCTACCTTTATAAACATGGAAATATCTACACTGCTATCTGTATAAACATGGAAATATCTACACTGCTATCTGTATAAATATGGAAATATCTACACCGCTATCTCTATAAACAAGGAAATATCTACACCGCTATCTGCATAAACATGGACATATCTACACCGAAATCTATAAACATGTAAATATCTACACCGCCATCTGTAAAAACATGGAAATATCTACACAGCTATCTGTATAAATATGGAAATATCTACACCGTTATCTCTATACACATGGAAATATCTACACTGCTATCCGTATAAACATGGAAATATCTACACCGCTATCTGTATAAACATGGAAATATCTACACCGATCCCTGTATAAACATGGAAATATCTACACCGCTATGTCTATAAACATGGAAATACCTACAACGCCATCTGTATAAACTTGGAAATATCTACACAGTCATCTGTATAAACATGGAAATATCTACATCACCATCTCTATAAACATGCAAATATACACACTGCCATCTGTATACACATGGATATATCTACACAGCCATCTGTATAAACATGGAAATATCTACACCGCTATCTCTATAAACATGGAAATGTCTACACTGCCATCTGTATAAACATGGAAGTATCTACAAAGTCATCTGTATAAACATGGAAATGTCGACAACACCATCTCTATAAACGTTGAAATATCTACACTGCCATCTGTATACATATGGAAATATCAACACAGGCATCTGTATAAACATGGAAATATCTACACCGCTATCTGTATAAACATGGCAATATCTACACCGCCATGTGTATAAACATGGAAATATCTACACCGCCATCTGTATAAACATGGAAATATCAACACCGCGATCTGTGTAAACATGGAAATATCTACAACGCTATCTTTATAAACATGGAAATACCAACACCGCTATCTGTATAAACATGGAAATATCTACACAGCTATCTGTATAAACATGGATATATCTACATCGCTATCTCTATAAACATGCAAATACTTACACTGCCATCTCTATGAACATGGAAATATCTACACCGCCATCTCTATAAACATGGAAATCACTACCCCACCATCTCTATAAACATGGAAATATCTACAACGCCATCTGCTAAAACATGGAAATATCTGCACCGCCATCTGTATAAACATGGAAATATCTACACCGCATTCTGTATAAACATGTAAATATCTACACCACCATCTGTAGAAAGATAGAAATATCTACACCGCGATCTTTATAAACCTGGAAAATTCTACACCGCCACCTTTATAAACATGGAGATATTTACACCACTATCTGTATAAACATGCAAATATTTACACCACGATCTGTATAAACATGGAAATATCTACACCGCTATCTGCATAAATATGGAAATATCTACACCGCTATCTCAATAAACATGGAAATATCTTCACCGCAATCTGTGCAAAGATGGAAATATCTACACCGCTATCTCTGTAAACATGGAAATACCTACACCGCTGTCTGTATAAACATGGAAGTATCTACAACGCCATCTGTATAAACATGGAAATCTCTACAAAGTCATCTGTATAAACATGGAAAGATTTCCACCGCCATCTCTATAAACATGGAAATATCTACACTGACTTCTGTAGAAAGATGGAAATATCTACACCGCTATCTGTATAAACATGGAAATATCTGCACTACCATCTGTATAAACATGGAAATGTCTACAAAGTCATCTGTATAAACATGGAAACGTCTACACCGCCATCTGTATAAACATGGAGATATCTACACCGCCATCTGTATAAACATGGAAATATCTACACTGCCATCTGTAGAAAGATGGATATATCTACACCGTGATCTGTATAAACATGGAAATTTCTACACCGTTACCTATATAAACATGGAAATATCTACACCGCTATCTGTATAAACATGGAAATATCTAAACTGCTATCTCTATAAACATCGGAAATATCTGCAATGTTATCTGTGTAAACATGGACATACCTACAGAGTTATCTGTGTAAAGATGGAAATATCTACACCGCTATCTGAATAAACATGGAAATATCTACACCGCAATCTCTGCAAATATGGAAATATCTACACCACTATCTGTGTAAACATGGAAATACTACACAGCTATCTGTATAAACGTGGAAATACCTACACCGCTATCTGTATAAACATGGAAATACCTACACCACCATCTCTATAAACATGGAAATATCTACACCGCCATCTGTATAAACATGGAAATATCTACACCGCTCTCTGTATAAATATTTAAATATCTACACCGCTATCTCTGTAAACATGGAATAATCTACACCGCTATCAGTATAAACATGGAAATATCTGCACCACTATCTCTATAAACATGGAAATATCTACACCACCATCTGTATAAACAAGGAAATATGTACACAGTCATCTATATACTCATGGAAATATGTACACCACCATCCCTTTAAACTTGGAAATATCTACACTGCCATCTGTGTACACACGGAAATATCTACACAGCCATCTGTATAAACATGGAAATACCTACACCACTGTCTGTATAAACATGGAAATACCAACTCCACTATCTGTATAAACATGGAAATATCTACACCGCTATCTGTATAAACATGGAAATATCTAAACCACCATCTCTATAAACATGGAAATATCTACACTGATATCTGTATAAAGGTGGAAATATCTACACCGCTATCTGTATAAACATGGGAATATGTACACCAGGATCTGTAAAAATAAGGAAATATCTCCACCGCTATCTGTATAAACATGGAAACATCTACACCGCTATCTGTATTAACATGGATATATCTACACCGCTATCTATATAAACATGGAAATATCTAAAAAGCTATCTGGGTAAACATCGAAATATCTACACAGCTGTCTGTGAAAACTGGGAAATATCTACACCGCTATCAGTATAAAGATGGAAATATCTACACCGCAATCTGTGCAAACGTGGAAATATGTACACCGCTATCTCTGTAAACATGGATATATCTACACCGCTATCTGTATTAACATGGAAATATCTACACCGCTATCAGTATAAGCATGGAAATATCTACACCGTAATCTGTATAAACATGGAAATATCTACACAGTCATCTGTATAAACATGGAAATATCTACACCACCATCTCTATAAACGTTGAATTATCTATACTGTCATCTGTATACACATGGAAATATCAACACAGCCATCTGTATAAACATGGAAATATCTACACCGCTATCTGTATAAACAAGGAAATATCTACACCGCCATCTGTATAAAGATAGAAATATCTTCACCGCGATCTGTGGAAACATGGAAATATCTACACCGCTATCTGTATAAACATGGAAATACCAACACCGCTATCTGTATAAACATGGAAATATCTACACAGCTATCTGTTTAAACATGGAAATATCTACACCGTTATCTCTATAAACATGGAAATACTAACACTGTCATCTCTCTGAACATGAAAATATCTACACCGCCATCTCTATTAACATATAAATCTCTAACCCGCCATCTCTATAAACATGGAAATATCTACACCGCCTTCTGCATAAACATGGAAATATCTACACCGCCATCTGTATAAACACGGAAATATCTACACCGCATTCTGTATAAACATGGAAATATTTACACCACCATCTGCAGAAAGATGGAAATATCTACACCGTGATCTTTATAAACCTGGAAAATTCTACACCGCTACCTTTATAAACATGGAAATATCTACACCGCTATCTGTATAAACATGGAAATATCAACACCACGATCTGTACAAACATGGAAATAACTACACCGCTATCTGTATAAATATGGAAATATCTACACTGCTATCTCTATAAACATGGAAACATCTACACCGCTATCTGTATAAACATGGAAATATATACACCGCCATCTGCATAAACATGGAAATATTTACAATGCCATCTGAATAAACATTGAAATATGTACACATGCATCTGCATAATCATGAAAATATCTGCACCGCTATCTCTATAAACATGGAAATACCTGCACCGCTAAATGTATAAACATGGAAATATCTACACCGCCATCTGTATAAACATGGAAATATCTACAAAGTCATCTGTATAAACATGGAAAGATCTACACTGCCATCTGTATAAATATGGAAATATCTACACTGCCGTCTGAAGAAAGATGGAAGTATCTACACCGATATCTGTATAAACATGGAAATATCTGCACTACCATCTGTATAAACATGGAAATATCTCCAAAGTCATCTGTATAAACATGGAAATGTCTACACCGCCATATGTATAAACATGGAAATATCTACACCGCCATCTGTATAAACATGGAAATATCTACACTGCCATGTATAGAAAGATGGAAATATCTACACCGTGATCTGTATAAACATGGAAATTTGTACAACGCTACCTGTATAAACATAGAAATATCTACACCGCTATCTGTATAAACATGGAAATATCTAAACCGCTATCTCTATAAACCTGGAAATATCTACAACGCTATCTGTGTAAACATGGACATATCTACAGAGTTATCTGTGTAATCGTGGAAATATCTACACCGCTATCTGTATAAACATGGAAATATCTTCACCTCCATCTCTATAAACATGGAAATATCTACAACGCCATCTGTATAAACATGGAAATATCTAAAATGCTCTCTGTAAATATGGAAATATCTGCACCGCTATCTCTGTAAACATGGAATAATCTACACTGCTATCAGTATAAACATGGTTATATCTACACCGCTATCTCTATAAACTTAGAAATATCTACACCGTCATGTGTATAAACATGGAAATATGTACACAGTCATCTGTATAAGCATGGAAATATGTACACCACCATCTCTTTAAACATAGAAATATCTACACTGCCATCTGTATACACATGGAAATATCTACACAGCCATCTGTATAAACATGGAAATATCTACACCGCTATCTGTATAAACATGGAAATACCAACTCCGCTATCTGTATAAACATGGAAATATCTACACCGATATCTGTATAAACATGGAAATATCTACACCACTATCTCTATAAACATGGAAATACCTACACCACCATTTCTATACACATGGAAATATCTCCAACACTATCTCTATAAACATGGAAATACCTACACCACCATTTCTATACACATGGAAATATCTACACCGCTATCTCTATAAACAGAAATATCTACACCGCCAACTCTATAAACATGTAAATATCTACACCGCCATCTGCATGAACATGGAAATGTCTACACCGCTATCTGTATGAACATGGAAATGTCTACACCGCCATCTGTATAAACATGGACATATCTACATTGTCATCTGAGGAAAATGGAAATATCTACACCGCGATCTGTATAAACATGGAAATTTCTACATCACTACCTGTATAAACATGGAAATATCTACACCGCTATCTGTATAAACTTGGGAATATGTACACCACGATCTATATAAACAAGGAAATATCTCCAACGCTATCTGTATAAACAAGGAAATATCTACACCGCTATCTGTATAAACATGGAAATATCTACACTACCATCTGTATAAACATGGAAATATCCACAAAGTCATCAGTATAAACATGGAAAGATCTACGCCGCCATCTGTATAAACTTGGAAATATCTACACCGCCATCTGTATGAACATGGAAATATCTACACTGCCATATGTAGAAAGATGGAAATATCTACAAAGCGATCTGTATAAACATGGAAATTTCTACACTGCTACCCGAAAAAACATGGAAATATCTACACCGCTATCTGTATAAACATGGAAATATCTACACCGCGATCTGTATAAACATGGAAATATCTACACCGCTATCTATGTAGATATGGAAACATCTACACCGCTATCTCTATAAACATGGAAATATCTACACCGCTATCTGTATAAACATGGAAATATCTAAACCACTATCTCTATAAACATGGAAATATCTACAACGCTATCTGGGTAAACATGGACATATCTACAGAGTTATCTGTGTAAACATGGAAATATCTACACCGCTATCTGAATAAACATGGAAATATCGACAATGCAATCTGTGCAAAGATGGAAATATTTCCACCGCTATCTGTGTAAACATGGAAGTACTACACCGCTATCTGTAAACATGGAAATATCTACACCGCTATCGGTATAAACATGGATATATCTTCACCACCATCTCTATAAACGTGGAAATATCTACACCGCCATCAGTATAAACATGGAAATGTCTACACCATTCTCTGTATAAATATGGAAATATCTTCACCGCTATCTCTGTAAACATGGAAATATCTACACCGCCATCTGTATAAACATGGAAATATGTACACAGTCATCAGTATAATCATGGAAATATGTACACCACCATTTCTTTAAACATGGAAATATCTACACAACTATCTGTATCACCATGGAAATATCTACAACGCTATCTGTGTAAACATGGAAATATCTACAGAGCTATCTGTGTAAACTGGGAAATACCTACACCACTAGCAGTGTAAAGATGGAAATATCTACACCGCAATCTGTGCAAAGATGGAAATATCTTCACCGCTATCTCTGTAAACATGGAAATATCAACGCGGCTATCTGTAAAAACATGGCAATATCTACACCACTATCTGTATAAACATGGAAACATCTACACCGCTATCTGTATAAACATGGAAATATCTACACCTCCATCTCTATAAACATGGAAATATCTACACCGCCATCTGTATAAACATGGAAATATCTACACCGCTCTCTGTATAAACATGGAAATATATACACAGTCATCTGTATATTCATGGAAATATCTACAACGCTATCTGTGTAAACATGGAAATATCTACAAAGTCATCTGCATAAACATGGAAAGATCTACACAGCCATCTGTATAAACTTCGAAATATCTACACCGCTCTCTGTATAAATATGGAAATATCTTCACCGATATCTCTGTAAACATGGAAATATCTACACCGCCATCTGTATAAACATGGAAATATGTACAGAGTCATCGGTATAATCATGGAAATATGTACACCACCATTTCTTTAAACATGGAAATATCTACTCTGCCATCTGTATACACGGAAATATCTACACAGCCATCTGTATAAACATGGAGATATCTACACCGCTATCTCTATAAACATGGAAATACCTACACTGCTATCTCTATAAATGTAGAAATATCTACACTGCAATCTCTATTAACCTGGAAATATCTACACCGCCATCTCTATAAACATGAAAATATCTACACTGTCAAATCCATAAACATGGAACTATCTACATCGTCATCTATATAAACATGGAAATATCTACACGGCTATGTGTATAAACATGGAAATATCTACACTGCCATCTGTATAAAGATGGAAATATCTACACCGCGAGCTGTATAAACATGGGAATATCTGCACCGCTATCTGTATAAACATGGAAATAACAACACCGCTATCTGTATAAACATGGAAATATCCACACCACTATCTCTATAAACGTGGAAATACCTACACCACCATCTCTATACACATGGAAATATCTACACCGCTATCTCTATAAACTTAGAAATATCCACACCGCCATCTCTATAAACATGGAAATATCTACACCGCCATCTGCATCAACATGGAAATATGTACACCACTATCTGTATAAACATGGAAATATCTACACAGCCATCTCTATAAACATGGGAATATCTACACTGCCATCTGAGGAAAATGGAAATATCTGTACCGTGACCTGTATAAACATGGAAATATCTACAACACTACCTGTATAAACATGGAAATATCTACACCGCTATCTGTATAAACATGGAAATATCTACACCACGATCTGCATAAACAAGGAAATATCTCCAACGCTATCTGTATAAACATGGAAATATCTACACCGCATTCTGTATAAACATGGAAATATCTACACCGCTATCTGTATAAACATGGAAATGTCTCCAACGCTAACTGTGTAAACATGGAAATATTCACACAGATATCTGTGTAAACTTGGAAATATCTACACCGCTATCAGTGTAAAGATGGAAATATCTACACCGCATTCTGTGCAAAGATGGAAATATCTACACTGCTATCTCTGTAAACATGGAAATATCTACACCGCTATGTGTAGCAACATGGAAATATCTACACCGCTATCTGTATAAACATGGAAATATCTACACCGCTATCTGTATAAACATGGAAATATATACACCACGATCTGTATAAACATGGAAATATCTACACCGCTATATGTATAAACATGGAAATATCTACACCGCTATCTGTATAAATATGGAAATATCTACACCGCTATCTCTATAAACATGGAAATGTCTACACCGCTATCTGTATAAACATGGAAACATCTACATGGCTATCTCTATAAACATGGAAATATCTACACCGCCATCTGTATAAACATGGAAATACCTACACAGTCATCAGTATAAACATGGAAATATCTACACCACTATCTGTATAAACACGGAAATATCTACACTGCCATCTGTATAAACATGGAAATATCTACACAGACATCTCTATAATCATGGAAATATCTACACCGCTATCTGTATAAACATGGAAATAGCCACACCGCTCTCTGTATAAACACAGAAATATCTACACTGCCATCTGTGAAAACATGGGAATAACTACACAGTCATCTGTATAAACATGGAAATATCTACACCTCCATCAGTATAAACATGGAAATATCTACACTGCCATCTGTATACACATGGAAATGTCTACACTGCCATCAGTATAAACATGGAAATATCTACACCGCTATATCTATCAACATGGAAATACCTACAATTCTATCTGTATAAACATGGACATATATACACCGCTATCTTTATAAATACTGAAATATCTACACCGCTATCTCTGTAAACATGGAAATATCCACACCGCTATCTGTATAAACATGGAAATAACTCCACCGCTGTCTGTTTAAACACGGAAACATCTACACTGCTATCTGCATAAACATGGAAATTCCTACAACACTATCTGTATAAACATGGAAATATCGACAACGCTATCTGTGTAAACATGGAAATATCTACACAGCTATCTGTGGAAACATGGAAATATCTACGGCGCTCTCTGTGTAAAGCTGGAAATATCTACACCTCAGTCTGTGCAAAGATGGAAATATCTTCAAAGCTATCTCTATTAACATGTAAATATCTGCACCGCTATCTGTATAAACATGGAAATATCTACACCGCTATCTCTATAAACAAGGAAATATCTACACCGCTATCTGTATAAACTTGGAAATATCTACACAGTCATCTGAACATACATGGAAATATCTACACCACCATCTCTATAAACATGGAAATATCTACGCTGCCATCTGTATACACATGGAAATATCTACACAGCCATCAGTATAAACATGGAAACATCTGCACCGCTGTCTCTATATTCACAGAAATTCCTAGACCGCAATCTTTATAAACATGGAAATATGTACACCGCCATCTCCATAAACATGAAAATATCTACACCGCCATCTCCATAAACATGGAACTATCTACACTGCCATCTGTGTAAACATGGAAATATCTTCACTGCTATCTGTATAAACATGGAAATATCTACATGGCTATCTCTATAAATATGGAAATATCTACAACGCCATCTGTATAAACTTGGAAATACCTGCACAGTCATCTCTACAAACATGGAAATATCTACACAGCTATCTGCGTAAACATGGAAATAAGTACACCACTATCTGTGTAAAGATGGAAATATCTACATAGCAATCTGTGCCAATATGGAAATAGCTACACCTCTATCTCTGTAAACATAGAAATATCTACACCACAATCTGTATAAACATGGAAATATCTACACCACGATCTGTAAACAAGGAAATATCTACACTGCTATCTGTATAAACATGGAAATATCTACTCTGCTATCTGTATAAATATGGAAATATCTACACCGCTATCTCTATAAACATGGAAATGTCTACACCGCTATGTGTATAAACATGGAAATATCTACATTGCTATCTCTATAAACATGGAAATTTCTACACCGCCATCTGTATAAACATGGAAATACCTACACAGTCATCAGTATAAACATGGAAATATGTACACCACTATCTGTATAAACATGGAAATATCTACACAGCCATCTGTATAAACATGGAAATATCTACACAGACATCTCTGTAATCATGGAAATATCTACACCGCTATCTGTATAAACATGGAAATAGCCACACCGCTATCTGTATAAACATGGAAATACCTACACCGCCATCTGTGAAAACATGGATATATCTACACTGTCATCTTTATACACATGGAAATATCTACACCTCCATCTGTATAAATATGGAAATACCTACACTGCCATCTGTATACACATGGAAATCTCTACACTGCCATCTGCATAAACATGGAAATATCTACACTGCTATCTCTATAAACATGGAAATATCTACACCGCTATCTGTATAAACATGGAAATATCTACACCGCTATCTTTATAAACTTGGAAATATCTACACCGCCATCTGTATAAACATGGAAATATCTGCACCGCTATCTGTATAAACATGCAGATATCTACATCGCTATCTTTGTAAACATGGAAATATCTACACTGCCATCTGTATAAACATGGAAATATCTACACAAATATCTGTATAAACATGGAGATATCTACACGGCTATCTCTATAAACATGGAAATATCTACACCGCTATATGTGTAAACATGGAAAGATCTCCACCGCTATCTGTGTAAACATGGAAACATCTACACCGCTATCAGTATACACATGGAAATATCTCCACCGCTATCTGTATAAACATGGGAATAGCCACACCGCTATCTGTATAAACATGGAAATAACTACACCGCCATCTGTAAAAACATTGAAATACCTACACAGTCATCTTTACACACATGGAAATATCTATAGTTCCATCTGTATAAACATGGAAATATCTACACTGCCATCTGTATACACATGGAAATATCTACACGGCCATCTGTATAAACATGGAAATATCTCCACCGCTATCTGCGTAAAGTTGGAAATATGTACACAGCCATCTGTGTAAACATGGAAATATCTCCACTGCTAACTGTATAAACATGGAAATATCTCCACCGCTATCTGTATAAACATGGAAATATCTGCACAGCTATCTGTATAAACATGGAAATATCTACACGGCTATCTCTATAAACATGAAAATATCTACAACGCTATCTGTATAAACATGGAAAGATCTCCACCGCTGTCTGTATAAACATGGAAACATCTACACCGCTATCAGTATAAACATGAAAATATCTACACCGCTATTGGTATAAACATGGAAATCTCTAAGCTATCTGTATCAACATGGAAATATCTACACAAATATCTGTGTAAACATGGAAATATCTACACGGCTATCTGTGTAAAGATGGAAATATCTACACTGCAATCTGTGCAAAGATGGAAATATCAACAACGCTATCTCTATTAACATGTAAAAGTCTGCACCACTAACTGTATAAACATGCAAGTATCTACACCGCTATCTCTATAAACATGGAAATATCTACAACGCCATCTGTATAAACATTGAAATATCTACACAGTCATCTGTATATACATAGAAATATCTACACCACCATCTCTATAAACATGGAAATACCTACACTGCCATCTGTATACACATGGGAATATCTACACAGCCATCAGTATAATCATGGAAACATCTGCACCGCTATCTCTATACACATAGAAATACCTACATCGCAATCTCTATAAACATGGAAATATCTACACCGCAATCTCTATAAACATGGAAATATCTACAAAGCCATCTCTACAAACATGAAAATATCTACACTGCCAGCTCCATAAACATGGAACTATCTACACCGCCATCTGTGTAAACATGGAAATATCTTCACCACGATCTGTATAAACATGGAAATATCTACACCGATATCTGCATGAACATGGAAATATCTACACCGCTATCTGTATAAACATGGAAATATCTACACAGCTATCACTATAAACATGGAAATATCTACACCGCCACATGAATAAACATGGAAATATTTTACACTGCTATCTGTATAAACATGGAAATATCTACACCGCTATGTCTATAAACAAGGAAATATCTACACCGCTATCTGTATAAACATGGAAATAGCTACACAGTCATCTGTACATACATGGAAATATCTACACCACCATCTCTATAAACATGGAAATATCTACACTGCCATGATTATACACATGGAAATATCTACACAGCCATCAGTATAAACATGGAAACATCTGCACCGCTATCTCTATATACATAGAAATAACTAGACCGCAATCGTTATACACATGGAAATATGTACACCGCCATCTCCATAAACATGAAAATATCTACACCGCCATCTCCATAAACATGGAATTATCTACACTGCCATCAGTATAAACATGGAAATACCTTCACCGCTATCTGTATAAACATGGAAATACTTACACTGCCATCTGTATAAAAATGGAAATATCTACACCGTGAGCTGTATAAACCTGGAAATATCTACACCGCTGTCTGTATAAACATGGAAATACCAACACCGCTATCTGTATAAACATGGAAATATCTACACCGCTATCTGTATAAACATGGAAAATCTACACCGCTGTCTGTATAAACATGGAAATTTCTACACCGCTACCTTTATACACATGGGAGTATCTACACCGCTATCTGTATAAACATGGAATTGTCTACAGCACTATCTGTGTAAACATGGAAATATCTACACGGCTATCTGTCTAAACATGGAAATATGTACACCACAATCTTTGTGAAGATGTAAATATCCACACCACTATCTGTATAAACATGGAAATATCTTTACCGCTATCTGTATAAACATGGAAATAGCCACACAGCTATCTGTATAAACATGGAAATATCTACACCACCATCTGTGAAAACATGGAAATAACTACACTGTCATCTGTATAAAGAAGGAAATATCTACACCTCCATCTGTATGAACATGGAAATATGTACAATGCCATCTGTATACACATGGAAATATCTACACCGCTATCTCTATAAACATGGAAATACCTACACCGCTATCTGTATAAACATGGAAATTTCTACACCGCCATCTGCATAAACATGGAAATATCTACACCGCTATCTGTATAAACTTGGAAATATCTACACCGCCATCTGTATAAACATGGAAATATCTACACCGCTATCTGTATAAAAATGGAAATATCTACATCGCAATCTGTATAAACATGGAAATATCTACACCGCTATCTGTATAAACTTGGAAATATCTACACCGCTATCTTTATAAACATGGAAATATCTACACCGCTCTCTGTATAAACATGGAAATATCTACATGGCTATCTCTATAAATATGGAAATATCTACACCGCCATCTGTATAAACTTGCAAATACCTGCACAGTCATCTCCATAAACATGGAAATATCTACACAGCTATCTGTGTAAACATGGAAATATGCACACCACTATCTTTGTGTAGATGGAAATATATACACCACTATCTTTATAAACATAGAAATATATACACCGCTATCTGTATAAACATGGAAATATCTACAACACTATCTGTGTAAACATGGAAATATGTACACCACTATCTGTGTAAAGATGGAAATATCTACATAGCAATCTGTGCCAATATGGAAATATCTACACCGCTATCTCTGTAAACATGGAAATATCTGCACCACAATCTGTATAAACATGGAAATGTCTACACCATGATCTGTATAAATATGGAAATATCTACACTGCTATCTGTATAAACATGGAAATATCTACTCCGCTATCTGTATTAATATGGAAATATCTACACCGCTATCTCTATAAACATGGAAATGTCTACACCGCTATGTGTATAAACATTGAAATATCTACATGGCTATCTCTACAAACATGGAAATTTCTACACCGCCATCTGTATAAACTTGGAAATTCCTACACAGTCATCAGTATAAACATGGAAATATGTACACCACTATCTGTATAAACATGGAAATATCTACACAGCCATCTGTATAAACATGGAATTATCTACACAGACATCTCTATAATAAAGGAAATATCTACACCGCTATCTGTACAAACATGGAAATAGCCATACCGCTATCTGTATAAACATGGAAATATCAACACTGCCATCTGTATAAACGTGGAAATATCTACACGGCTATCTGTATAAACACGGAAATATCTCAACCAATATCTGTATAAACATGGAAATATCTACACCGCTATCTCTATAAACATGGAAATACCTACACCGCTATCTGTATAAACGAATATATCTGCAAGGCTATCTGTGTAAACATGAAAATAACTACACAGCTATCTAAGTAAACATGGAAATATGTACACCGCTATCTGTGTAAAGATGGGAAAATCTACACCGCAATCTGTGCAAATATGGAAATATCTACACCGCTATTTCTGTAAACATGGAAATATCTACACCGCTATATGTATAAACATGGAAATATCTACACCGCCATCTGAATAAACATGGAAATATTTTACACCGCTATCTGTATGAATATGGAAATATCTACACCGCTATCTGTATAAACATGGAAATACCTACACCGCAATCTGTATAAACATGGAAATATCTATATCGCTCTCTGTATAAGCATGGAAATATGTACACCGCTATCTTTATAAACTTGGAAATATCTACACCGCTACCTGTATAAACATGGAAATACCTACAACACTATCTGTGTAAACATGGAAATATCTACACACCTATCTGTGTAAACACGGAAATATGTACACCGCTATCTGTATAAACATGGAAATATCTTCACCGCTCTCTGTATGAACATGGAAATATCTACAGCACCATCTGTAAAAACATGGAAATATCTACACCTCCATCTGTATAAACATGGAAATATCTACACTGCTATCTCTATAAACATGGAAATACCTACACCGCTATCTGTATAAACATGGAAATATCTACACAGCTCTCTTTGTAAACATGGAAATATGTACACCGCTATCTCTGTAAAGATGGAAATATCTAAACCGCAATCTGTGCCAATATGGAAATACCTACACCGCTATTTCCGTAAACATGGAAATATCTACACCGCTATCTGTATAAACTTCGAAATATCTACACCGTTATCTGTATAAACATGGAAATATCTACACCACGATCTGTATAAACATGGAAATATCTACACCGCTATCTGTATAAACATGGAAATATCTACACCGCTATCTGTATAAACATGGAAATACCTACGCCGCTATCTCTATAAATATGGAAATATCTACACCGCTATCTCTATAAACATCGAAATGTCTACAACGCTATCTGTATAAACATGGAAATATCTACATGGCTATCTCTATAAACATGGAAATATCTACTATGCCATCTGTAAAAACATGGAAATACCTACACACTCATCTGTATAAACTTGGAAATGTCTACACCACTATCTGTATAAACATGGAAATATCTACACAGCCATCTCTATAAACATGGAAATATGTACACTGCTATCTGTATAAACATGGAAATAGCCACACCGCTATCAATATAAACATGGAAATATATACCGCCATCTGCAAAAACATGAAAATATCTACACAGTCATCTGTATAAACATGGAAATATCTACACTGCCATCTGTATAAACATGGAAATATCTACACAGCCATCTATATAAAAATGGAAATATCTACACGGCTATCTCTAAACATGTAAATACCTTCACTGCATTCTGTATAAACATGGAAATATCTACATCGCTCTGTGTATAAACTTGGAAATATCTACACCACTATCTTTATAAACTTGGAAATATCTACACCGCTATCTGCATAAAAATGGAAATATCTTCACCGCTATCTGTATAAACATGGAAATATCTACACCGACATCTGTATAAACACGGAAATACCTACTCAGTCATCTGTATAAACATGGAAATATCTACACCACTATCTGTATAAACATGGAAATATCTACACTGCCGTCTGTATAAACATGGAAATATCTACACTGCCATCTGTATAAACATGGAAATCTCTACACCGCTATCTCTATAAACATGGAAATGCCTACTCCGCCATGTGTATAAACATGGAAATATCTACAACGCTATCTGTGTAATCATGGAATTATCTACACAGCTATCTGTGTAAACATGGAAATATGTACACCGCTATCTGTGTAAAGATGGAAATATCTACACCGCAATCTGTGCAAATATGGAAATATCTACACCGCTATTTCTGTAAACATGGAAATATCTATGCTGCTATCTGTATAAACATGGAAATATCTACACCGCTATCTGAATAAACATGGAAATATCTTACACCGCTATCTGTATAAATATGGAAATATCTACATCGCTATCTGTATAAACATGGAAATATCTACACCGCTATCTGTATAAACATAGAAATATCTACACCGCTATCCCTATAAACATGGAAATTCCTACACCGCAATCTGTATAAACATGGAAATATCTGCACCGCTCTCTGTATAAACATGGAAATATCTACACCGCTACCTTTATAAACTGGGAAATATCTACACCGCCATCTGTATAAACATGGAAATATCTCCACCGCTGTCTGTATAAACATGGAAATATCCCCACCGCTATCTGTAAAAACATGGAAATATCCCCACCGCTATCTGTGTAAACATGGAAATATCTACACCGCTATCTGTATAAATATGGAAATACCTACACCGCAATCTGTATAAACATGGAAATATCTACAACGCTATCTGTGTAAACATGGAAATATCTACACAGCTTTCTGTATAAACATGGAAATATCTACACCGCAATCTGTGTAAAGATGGAAATATCTATACTGCAAATCTGTGCAAAGATGGAATTATCTACAACGCTATCTCTATAAACATGGAAATATCTGCACCGCTATGGGTATAAACTTGGAAATATCTACACCACTGTCACTATAAACGTGGAAATATCTACACCGCCATCTGTATAAACATGGAAATATCTACACAGTCATCTGTATATACATGGAAATATCTACATCACCATCTCTATAAACATGGAAATATCTACACTGCCATCTGTATACACATGGAAATATCTACACAGCCATCAGTATAAACATGGAACCATCTGCACCGCTATCTCTATACACATGGAAATACCTACACCGCAATCTCTATAAACATTTACATATCTACACCGCAATCTCTATAAACATGGAATTATCTACACTGCCATCTCTATAAACATGAAAATATCTGCACCGCCATCTCCATAAACGTGGGACTATCTACACTGCCATCTGTATAAACATGGAAATATCTACACTGCCATCTGCATAAAGATGTAAATGTCTACACCACACGATGTATAAACATGGAAATATCTACACCGCCATCTGTATTACATTGGAAATATGTAAACTGCCATCTGTAAAAAGATGGAAATATCTATGCCGCGAGTTGTATAAACATGGAAATATCTACACCGCTATCTGTATAAACATGGAAATACAAACACCGCTATCTGTATAAACATGGAAATATCTACACCGCTATCTGTATAAACATGGAAATACCTAAACAGTCATCTGTATAAACTTGGAAATATCTACACCACCGTCTGTATAAACAGGGAAATATCTACACCGCCTTCTGTATAAGCATGGAAATATCACACAGACATCTGTATAAACATGGAAATATCTACACCGCTATCTGTATAAACATGGAAATACGTACACAGCTATCTTTATAAACATGGAAATATCTACACCGCTATCCCTGTAAACATGGAAATATCAACACCACTATCGGTATAAACATGGAAATATCTACACCCCTATCTGTATAAACATGGAAATATCTACACCGCTATCACTATAAACATGGAAATACCTACACCACTATCTCTATAAACATGGAAATATCTACACCGCCATCTGTAAAAACATGGAAACATCTACACAGTCATCTGTATAAACATGGAAATATCTACACCACCATCTGTATAAACATGGAAATATCTACACTGCCATCTGTATACACATGGAAATATCTACAGAGATATCTGTATAAACATGGAAATAACTACACCGCTAGCTCTATAAACATGGAAATACCTACACCGCTATCTCTTTAAACATAGAAATATCTACACCGCTATCTCTATAAACATGGAAATGTCTACACCGCCATCTCTATAAACATGAAAATATCTACACTGCCATCTCCATAAACATGGAACTATCTACACCGCAATCTGTATAAACATTTAAATAACTACACCGCCATCTGTAAACGTGGAAATATCTACACTGCCATCTGTATAACGATGTAAATATCTACACCGCGCACTCTATAAACATGCAAATATCTACACTGCTATCTGTATAAACATGGAAATACCAACACCGCCATCTCTGTAAACGTGGAAATATCTACACCGCCATCTACATAAACAAGGAAATATCTACATTGCCATCTATATAAATGTGGAAATATCTACACCGCCAATTGTATAAACATGGAAATATCTACACTTCCATGTGCAGAAAGATGGAAATATTTACACCGTGATCTGTATAAACATGGAAATATGTACACAGTTATCTGTATAAACCTGGAAATATCTACAACGCTATCTGTGTAAACATGGAAATATCTACACCATGATCTGTATAAACATGGAAATATCTCCACCGCTATCTGTATAAACATGCAAATATCTACACCGCTATCTGTATAAACATGGAAATATCTACACCGCTATCTGTATAAACATTTAAATATCTACACCGCTATATGTATAAACATGCAAATATCTCAACCGCTATCTCTATAAACATGGAAATATCTACACCGCCATCTGTAAAAACATGGAAACATCTGCACAATCATCTGTATAAACTTGGAAATATTTACACCACCATCTGTATAAAGATGGAAATATCTACACTGCTATCTGTATACACACGGAAATATCTACACAGACATCTGTATAGACATGGAAATAACTACACCGCTAGCACTATAAACATGGAAATACCTACACCGCTATGTCTATAGACATGGAAATATGTACACTGCTATCTCTATAAACATTGAAATATCTACACCGCCATTTCTATAAACATGAAAATATCTACACCGCCATCTCCATAAACATGGAACTATCTACACCGCCATCTGTATAAACATGGAAATATCTACACCGCCATCTGTATAAACATGGAAATATCTACACTGCCATCTGTAAAAAGATGGAAATATCTACACCGCGACCTGTATAAACATGGAAATAGCTACACCGCCATCTGTATAAACATGGAAATATCTACACTGCCATCTGTAAAAAGATGGAAATATCTACACCGCGACCTGTATAAACATGGAAATAGCTACACTGCTGTCTGAATAAACATGGAAATGCCAACATCGCTATCTGTATAAACATGGAAATATCTACACTGCTATCTGTATAAACATGGACATATCTATACCGCTGTCTCTTTAAACATGGAAATATCTACAGTGCCATCTGTATAAACATGGAAATACCTACACAGTCATCTATATAAACTTGGAAATATCTACACCACCATGTCTATAAACAGGGAAATATCTACACCGCCTTCTTTATAAACATGGAAATATCTACACAGCCATCTGTATAAACATGGAAATATCTACACCGCTATCTGTATAAACATGGAAATAACTACACCGCTATCTTTATAAACATGGAAATGTCTACACCGCTATCCCTATAAACATGGAAATATCAACACCGCTATCGGTATAAACATGGAAATATCTACACCCCTATCTATATAAACATGGAAATATCTACACCGCTATCACTATAAACATGGAAATACCTACACCGCTATCTCTATAAACATGGAAATATCTACACCGCCATCTGTAAAAACATGGAAAAATCTACACAGTCATCAGTATAAACATGGAAATATCTACACCACCATCTGTATAAACATGGAAATATCTACACAGACATCTGTATACACATGGAAATATCTACAGAGACATCTGTAAACATTGAAATAACTACACCACTAGCTCTATAAACATGGAAATATCTACACCGCTGTCTCTATAAACATGGAAATGTCTACAGCACCATCTCTATAAACATGAAAATATCTACACTGCCATCTCCATAAACATGGAACTATCTACAACGCAATCTGTATAAACATGGAAATAACTACACCGCCATCTGTATAAACATGGAAATATCTACACTGCCATCTTTAGAAAGATGGAAATATCTACACCGCGAGCTGTATAAACATGCAAATATCTACACTGCTATCTGTATAAATATGTTAATATCTACACCGCTATCTGTATAAACATAAAAATATCTACACCGCTATCTCTATAAACAGGAAAATGCCCACACCGCTATCTCTATAAACATGGAAATATCTATACCGCTATCTCTATAAACATGGAAATATATACACCGCCATCTCTATAAACATGGAAATACCTACACCGCCATCTACATAAACAAGGAAATATCTACACCACCTTCTATATAAACATGGAAATATCTACACTGCTACCTCTGTAAACATGGAAATATCTACACCGCCATCTGTATACACATGGATATATCTACACTGCCACCTGTATACACATGGAAATATCTACACAGCCATCTGTGTAAACTTGGAAATATATACACCGCTATCTGTATAAACATGGAAATACCTACACCGCTATCTGTATAAACATGGAAATATCTACAACGCTTTCTGTGTAAACATGGAAATGTCTACACCGCTATCTGTATAAACATGGAAATATCTACACGGCTATCTCTATAAACATGGAAATATCTAAACCGCCATCTGTATAAACGTGGAAATAACGACACAGACATCTGTATAAACCTGGGAATATCTACACTGCCATCTGTATAAACTTGGGAATATCTACACCGCCATCTGTATGAACTTGGAAATATCTACACCGCTATCTGTATTAACATGGAAATATCTACACCACGATCTGTATAAACATGGAAATATCTACACCACCATCTGTATAAACATGGAAATATCTACACCGCTATCTGTATAAACATGGAAATATCTACACCGCTATCTGTATAAACATGGAAATAACTACACCGCTATCTGTATAAATATGGAAATATCTACACCGCTAACTGTATAAACATGGAAATATCTACACCGCTATCTCTATTAACATGGAAATATCTACACCGCCATCTTTAAAAACATGGAAATATCTACACACTCATCTGTATAAACATGGAAATATCTACACCACCATCTGTATAAACATGGAAATATCTACACTGCCAGGAGCTCAAGAGCGGCCTGGGCAATACAGCAAGACCTCATCTCTACAAAAAAATAAGAAAAATTAGCTGGCCATGGTGGCGTGCACCATAGTCCCAACTTCTTGGGAGGCTGAGGTGGGAGGATCCTCGGAACCCAGGAGTTTAAGGCTGCAGTGAGCTTGGATAACGTCTGCACTCCAGCCTGGATGACAGAACAAGAACCTGTTTCAAAAAAGAAAAAAGAAAAAAAAAACCTAAAAACTAAAAACTGGATGTAGTTTGCTAATAACTAAACAGCAAATTAATTGTAACATGCTGACATATCAACGATGTCTTTCTTCTTTGATCATAAACCTGCTCACTAAGAAGCTGCTGAAGTCCTTGGTAGTGACAGGTACATGTCTGCATCCTTGTCCTGACCTGCATCTTCTTTGATTGTCCCCATCTGTGTCTCCGACTGGCACTGCCGAACCGGCTTGCTACCTGATCAATGTTGTACTGAACCGGACTGCTAACTGATCAATGTTGTTGAGCTCACTGCACAGAGCTGTTCTTACAAGGTAGATTTCTGCCTGGAATAGTCACACTTACACTGTTTATATTCCTTACTCCTGACCCATCCAACGCAGCACAAGTTCTATTTATTGCCATAGAAACATAGGTCATTTGGAAACACCTCCTTCATTTCTATGGAATGTTCAAACATTTCTGACATTTTGGACTCTCTTCTAGCCTCTTGTTAAATATATCCAGAAAAGAGAGAAAGCTTTATGGGGGGGCTATATGCACACATATGCTATAGAATAAGCTATCTAAATGTTTAAAAATACTTTCCATCTGGCACCGCACCTTAATAGGTAGACAGAAATTAAGTATGTGTATATCTATCTGTATAGATACATATAAATATATATCCCCAAAACAAAAACTCATTCTCTTACTTATACATAGGTAGAATATAGGTGAATATACATATACATTTATAGGTAGAACAAAAAAACCCCTCAGCCTCTTTAGGGCCATGTGTTTTCTCTGAGTAATTGTCACAATTAATTAAAATACATGTGTATGCCTTTTTAGATAAATTCCATCAGACCAGTTTCTGTCTGGTTGGAAAATCGTAACTGCCTATTTGCTAAGTGCCCCGCCCCCATACTATGTTCCAGTGAACTAAAGACCTCTGGCAATCATAGATTTACAGCTCAGCAAGATTAAACAATTTATTGTTATTTATGACATCCAAGCTGGATCTTCTGTATTATATTCCACATTAGCATCTATCACTTTACATTTGGGAGATCCTGTCCAAAAAATGATTATGCCTCCTAACCAAACATTCAGCAGGGCTGCAGGAACAGGCCCCCTGAACAAACATCCTGCCAAAGTACTTTAAAGCACCGTGGGCTCCAACAGCTGTGCATTTTCAGATGACTCAGCAGATTAGCGTGGAGTCTCTTAGCCTCTGCTTGGTCTGTTCCTTTCAGTGATCTCTCACATGGCCCAGTCCATTCGGTTTGAAAATCCTCATGAAATGAGCAGATTATGATCTGGCTTCAGTAGAGGGCCATGGGGTGGGCATGGAGGGGAGAGGGTTTGCTCTTAACACAGCCTGAGCCTCAGAAAGGTTTCAGATGGAAAAGCATGGCACTGACTCAGCTCATGCTTAACAGGAAATAATGCACAGACCACACCAAAAAAGCCCTTTATGTTGTGTGAAAGTCTATGCCGGAGCAGCTGCTGCCACCTCATGTACTGTGATAGAGTGTGCATGTGTGTGTTTGTGTGTGCATGAGTGTGAGTATGCACACAAATGTGTGCTGGGAGGGGGAGGAGATCACACCTTCCACAGTCGCCACCTCAGCCTTAGCTAGCAGCATGGAGAAATGCCAAAAGTCAAGAGGAAGCTGCACCAAAGCAACTGTGATCACCACATCAGCAGGCGCTTTCTGGTTAGTAAAGCTACTGGGACTTAAAAACACACACAATCTCATCCTTCTTTTATTTTAATCAGAGCAAAATATTTTTATAATAATTGTGTTATATGAATAAATAATTCATAATGCTGTAACCCATTATCACATTCAATCCTCCCAACAACCCTAGAAGATATGTAGACAAGTATTATTACTTTCCCTATTTTTATAAATGAGGAAATAAACCCCAGGAGGCTAGGCGACTTCCCCACGGTCATAGAAGTTGCAAACAGTAGTATCATGATTCAAATCCAAAGCTTCTCCTTTTGTCTTTATCATTTTAATTTTGAAGGTAATGCATATGCATGTATGATCTTTTAAATCCAGAGATGTATATGGAATAGATAGGAAAAGGGACTCTCCTTCCCCATTATACACCCCCTCCACCCAAGCTATATACACTGTTGACTAGAGTATGTCCTTTCAATCCTATTTTCTATGCCTACATTATATACAGAAAAGCAGGATTACGTTACACACAATATTCCAGTCATTGCTGTTTTTCACCAACAAGCTATCATTCACATCTTTTTCATACTACATATAAATTTATATCCTTTATTTTAGTGGTGTATAGTGCAGTTGTGTCATAAATTATGTACTTGTTCTCTGTTGAACATATAGATTTTTTCTGAGTTTTTCCTTAGCAAAATGCTGCAGTGAGTACCCTTGTACACAGATGTTTGTACATTTGTTCTAGAAAAATCTACAGTAAAGATTCTTAGATTAAGAGATTCCCAGGTTATTAGAAAACTACTCTATTAATTTAGATATATACTTCCAAATTGCCTGACCAAAAAGTTATGTCAACTTAACTTCTATGAACTGTATACAAACATGACAATTTTCCATCACCTACACCAACTCTGGGTAATTTCATCTTTTTTACAAGTTGATGGATTGTTTTAATTTATATTTCTCTGGTTATTAATAAGGTTGGCCACCTGTTCATGTCTTATTATTGATGATATTTGTATTGAATTGTTTGAATTTTCTTGATTTCAAAAAACGTTTTACATGTCATAGATATTAAATATTTGTTGTAAAACTCTCCTTCCAGTATTTTGTATGTGTTTGGTCAAGTAGAATAAACTCTCGTCCTCTGATTTCAGATTCCTTTCTCTTTCCATTAGAAATCCCTAAATGTAAAACTACATATTGATAGCTAAAAACCAGGATGTTTACTAGAGAAAAAGAATACAAAGGCAATAACTAAATATTATATTTATACAAAATACCTACTAGTACAAACTTAAAAAGAGAAAGTAAAAGTCAAATGCTTCTACGACTTCAGACTAAGAAAAATAACTTTTGAGGTTGAATGTTCCTGAAATTTTTCTTTTCATACAACTACGGACATGACTTCAAAAGTTGATGTGACTAAAAATGTAAGATATGAAAGATATTTGAAGACTCAGAGAAGGTGGATTTTCATTTTAACAAGTCACATATATATTCTAGATATCCTCTTATTCATAACTAAGAGAGTCAAATCAGATGAAAGAATCTAAAAATTTCCCTTTGACTGTGTTAAGTAGAAGTAGTAGAGGCATATTGGCCAAATCTTGAGTGTTTGCAAATTGACTCTTAAGGCTATAGGCTGGCACAGGTCATTGAAGCCCTAGCTTTTTATCTTTAATTTTAAAATCCCCAAACAATTTATACAAATTTTTCTTGTCCATTATTTCCAAATAATCTTGTTTAAAGGTTATTACAGTGCTTGCTCATGTTACTGTTGTCTAACAGAAGGGTATCCGGGGCCTTAAAACTGAGAGGGTTAGGATTAATGATTCCAATACCTACGCTTGGACATCTCCAAAAGTGGGTTCCAACTTCTTGTCCTCAAGTCTGTATAGAAACTAGCAAACTTCCAGAGTTCACAAAAGGCTCAAAGAGAACAGATGTTTTATAGAAAATTCTTAGAGCAAGTTTCACGCATAATGTTGCTGATGCGTGTCTGCCTTTTCAATAAACATCACTATGCTTTATCACAAGATTTAATAAAGCAGCTTAGTTAAAAATGCCATCTGGGTCTCTGGACACATTAAACAAAGCTTAAAATAACCACCCCAGCAACTGGGAGGACCCAGCTGTTCTCATAATCTGTCCCACTCCTTTTACTTCCCCATAAAAAGAGTGAATGAAGACCACAGACTAAAAGCATCCAGAAGGAACTGACACAAACAGGGAGATAGATGGAGCCAAGGGCTCCTGTAAGTTTGCTATTGCTCACATAATAGATTTGCTAATTCCACAACCTGCGGATGGTGATTCGGAACGGGAAGCAGAAAGAGGGAAGAGAGAATCATAGAAGGGCTCATTCAAGTTTTCTAATGTATCACAAACCTGTCCTCCCTAATGTCTGGATCATAGCAGCCCATTCCATTCACCTATTCTGTAGTGAACTCCAATAGAAAATACAAAGCCATCACCACCCAGTTCTTTCTCCCTTCTAGAGATGAGCTATTAGCCACCCAATCCCAGATTCTCAGATCCATTCCAGGAAAGAAGCCCTAGGTATTGAAGCACAGCTTTCCCTCCCTCCCTTCTTTATTCCACCCCAAGATTTGTTCCCCAGATAGTTCTAGTAAATGCAAAACCAAGTATATTCTCATTCTTTAGAGCAACCAGCTTTTCATGGCCAACTGGAATCAAATACAACCTGCACAAACATCTATCTGGAGGACACTCCCAAGGCTCCTACTGAGCCAGCCTTCTGCATACCACTGCATTTCAGCTTCCTAGTTCACAAGACACTGAGACATTCTTGAATTCTGCAAGGTGCACTGTGTGTTAATATCTTTGCTGCTCATCATGTGGCCAATAAAGGGCATGACTAGTCAACAAATAAATTTTCTCTTGGCTAAAACTTGCAACAAAACTGTAAGCTGTTTACCAAGGGGCCCACTACAGGTTATATTCAATATATACAGTCAAATCATAACTATCTGAGATATATTCAGTTGACCATACACCTTTATATTTCAGTAAAAGGTCTTTACATTTCCCAGTGCTATCGATGTTACAAAGTGCTTTCATATGCAGTGCTTCATCTGATTTCCAGGATAATTAAATGATCCTGTCATACCTGATTTTTAGATGAGGAAACAAGTGGTTTCTGGGTATTTCAAGAGGCTAACGCATCTGCCCTCCAACTTGTATGTGAAAACCAAAAACAAAATTCCAAGGCCCCTCAACCATCTGAATGGACTTTGACTCTTTTGGTCAATATATGGCAGAGCTAGGAAAAGAAGGTGAGTCTTCCAGCTGCTGATACAGGGTTTTTTCTGCCATACTCCATTACCTCCAAGGCTAAAGACAAAAGAGGGTGTGGTTATCACATGAAAAAATCTGGTTTGGATTTCCCAAATGTGTATGTAGTATTTGGTGATTTACCTTAATTTAACCTACAGTTCTTTTGGGTTGTAACAGTCTGACTCCATTTTTGAAAACAAAACAAAATCGATTTTAAATGCTGAATTACAGATCTTTGCTGTCCAGTATGGTAGCTACTAACCACTTATGGTTATTTGCATTTCTATGTTAATTAATTAAAATTAAGTAAAATGCAAAATTCAGTTCTTCAGTTGCTCTAGCCACATTTCAAGTGTTACAGTAGTCACATATGGCTAGTGGCTGGGACAATGCAGATTATAGAACAGTTCCATCATCAAAGAAACTTCTATTGAGCAGTGCTATTATATAATGTCATCTCCAGAGAAAGAAGACTTTAGAAAAAGTCAGAAACGGCCGGGCGCAGTGGCTCACACGTGTAATCCCAGCACTTTGGGAGGCCAAGGCAGGCAGATCTCTTGAGGTCAGGAGTTCAAGACCAGCCTGGCCGACATAGTGAAACCCCGTCTCTAGTAAAAATACAAAAAATTAGCTAGGCGTGGTGGTGCATGCCTGTAACCCCAGCTACTCAGGAGGCTGAGTTGGGAGAATCACTGGAACCCAGGAGACAGAAGTTGTAGTGAGCCAAGATTGTGCCACTGCACTCTAGCCTGGGTGACAGAGCAAGACTCCATCTCAAAAAAAAAAAAAAAGAAAAAAGAAAAAGAAAAAGTCAGAAACATCTTGAGGCAGGCATAGTGCTGTCATCTGTCCAATATTGAAGATGATTTAAGAATAAGAAAGAAGAAGAGAACAAAGAAGAGAAAAAGAAGTTGCCTTAGGTGTACCTACCCAGTAAAGGACAAAGGCATTCTTGTAGTCATTGTGTTGTATTTTAGCTCTTAAACTTTTTAAGAGATTAGAATAATTTGACACATAGAAGATCTAAACCACGGAAGAGGCTCTGAAGCAGATAAAAGTAGAAAGAAAATAAAAAACTAATTAGTTACAAACTAAGCTTAACCACAATTCGTTTAAACGATACTATTTACTCTTCACATGATTGGTTTTTCTTTTGCTTTATAGTATGACATAGTTTATATCTTTAAAGGGGAATTAAAATATTTCTGGGAATTTTTAAAAGTAAGTTCACACAGCCACATAAAAACTACAGAAACAGATAAAACCTATCTTCTCATTTATTCCCTAATCCATTCAAATTAAATATAAAAATCCAAGCAGCCACAGTGATATTCAAAAAAGCAAAAGTGAGACAAAACAAAATTCATTTGTCACCTGTGGAGGTAGTTAGCTCACCTAATCTTCACTCCAAACACCAGTAATTTTTAAAAGACAGAAATAAACATATGTTCTGCCTTCCCGGAAGGAACTATGTTTCAGGGTAGCCAAATAACCCAGTTGTGAAGAAAATGGTCTGCTTATAGAAAAATGCCAGCTAAAGCATGTAGATAGAATTAGAGAAATAGAAATTCACCATTTTGAAACCCCTAATGAAATAATCAACTCAAGCAAGGATCATTAATAAATGCTAAAACAATCAAGTAACTATTGATACAGAATATAACTGAATATACACATGGTACAAAGTTCACGTCACAGACTACTGGCTTGACCCAAGGAGGAATATAGCAGAGGAGATAGGCAGTGATCACCCTAACCTTGCGATCATCTCACCATCACTAATGATGGGATGTGAATACACATTATTGCCTATGAAATAGTCTTTAAAAAAAGAAGTTGAACCTGAATCTAACTAAACCTTGCAATGGGCTGAACGTGTATGTCTTCCCAAAATTAATATGTTGACATCCTAACCCCAAAGGTGCTGGTATTAAAAGGTGGGGCCTTTAGGGGGTCATTAGATCATAAGGACAGAGGCTTCATGATTGGAATTAGTGCCCTTATAAAAGAGGCCCCAGAGAGCTAGCTAGTCTCTCCCACTATGTGAGGGCCCAGCAAGAAGGCCAATCTATGAACCAGAAAGTTGGTCCTAACCAGATATCAAAACCACATGCTCCTTGATCTTAAACTTGCTAGCCTCTAGAACTGTGAGAAATAAATTTCTGTTCCTTATAAGTCATCCAGTTTTTGGTATTTTGTTATAGCAGGCCTAAAAGCCTTTAGAACTAACTTCCAGTTAACCAGGAAAAAACAGAGTGAAAAGTTAAATGACACCATAAAAAGCAACCAGAAAATTCCAGAAGGGGAAATATTCTACAGGACAACTGACTAGTTTTTCAACAAGTCAATTTCACTAAATAAATACATAAACAAAGAGTATGGGTATTTTCCAGGTTAAAAAAGTCTTGAGCTAAATAATCAAGTGCAATGTGTGTCCCTTGATTAGAAGAAACTAATTTGAACAAACCAGCCACAAAAGATATTTCAGGGAGACCAAGCTGGAAGGATCACTTGAGGCCAGGAGTTTGAGACCAGCCCGGGCAACGTAGTAAGACCTCCATCTCTACAAAAACAATAAATTAGCTGAGCATGGTGGTGTGCACCTATAGTCCTAGCTACTCAGGAAGCTGAGGCAGGAAGATCACTTGAGCCCAGGAGTTTGAGGCTGCAATGAGCTATGATTGTTTCACTGCACTTCAGGCTGTGTGAAAGAGCAAGACTTTGTCTCAAAAAATAAAAGGACATTTCATAATAATTGAGGAAATCTGAATGTGGACTGGGTAATAAATGATATAAAAAAGCCATTTTTTATTTTGTTTGAAAAGATGATTTTGTAACTATACAGGAAAATGTTCTTATTTTTTTAGAAATCTGTACTAAAGAATTTAGGGGTAAAATATCATTTTCTTTAATATACTTTCAAACACAAGCAAAAAGTAGTCATGACACAAATATAGCAAAATGTTTACAATCTATGTTCTATGCTTGCCTGTGAGTGCCACTAATCTCATCTCTCTGCTTTTCTGAAAGTTTGAAAATTTCAAAGTTTTATAATAAATTTTTTTACATCCCATAATTTTATAATAATTTTTTTAAAGTTTGAAGCAAATCAACAACTATAGCTTCAAAAATATCCTGACCCACAATAAACATTGAACAGGGTATATTTCTCCCATTTCCTAAAAAGTTGGCCCAGGAAGGAGTATGAGAGCTGCCATAGCTCTCCCAAGGCTCATTATTCTCCATCACTCCATGGGAAATCCCAAAATAAATTTTTTAAAAAGTTGTTTAAATTTATAATGTTTTTGATTCTATAATAATTTTATAATAAAATAATTGTAAAATGTTTTTGATTTTATATTTTAATTTATAAAAATTTTTACACGTTTATGTTTGAAATGTCTATTTCAAACTTTATGAGATATTAAAATATAAGTAATATAGTTCATCATTTTAGAAATGCCATGCTTTTCTTCTCCAGCAATTACATAATCAAAGAGTAACTGTAGTTTTTCCTAGAACATTGCTTTGTAGGCTGGGCATGGTGGTTCATTACACTTTAGGAGGCCAAGGCAGGCAGATCTCTTGAGATCAGGAGTTTGAGACTAGACTGGGCAACACAGAGAAACCCTATGAGTAGTAAAAACACAAAAATCAGCTGTGCGTAGTGGCGTGCACCTATAGCCCCAGCTACTCAGGAGGCTGAGGTGGGAAGATCACCTGAATCTGGGGAGGTCAAGGCTACAGTGAGCCAAGACTGTACCATTGCACTCCAGCCTGGGCAACAAAGTGAGACCCTGTCTCAAAAAAAATGAAATTTAATTTAAAAAAAGAAAATTGCTTTGTAAAATTCACTTTTTCAATCAAAACCAAGATTTTTCAGACATAGAGAATGCAGCCCACTGGTCAGATTTGTCAGTTCAAAGAGAATAAATTCTAGTTTCCTATTTTTCTAGCCTGCTTATGATTATCCAATAGGATATCAAAAAAGACCAAAGCCTTTGGGATCCATGTTCAGTATTCCTGAGTCTAACTCAGGATGCCAAATCAGGAGACAAGCACATTCTCATCAATTTTCAATCATTCGAGACGAATTTTGCTTATAATTATCCAGTTCTTTTAGACCACCTTTCTCCTGAAGCCAGCCTTATGGCTATTCACTTCACTTTAGCATAAGCCCCCAAGAAGGTGAACAAAATGAGGAAACGATTGGTTAAAGTTGGCGTTTGAAATTCTGAAACATGTCCACCATTCCCTTCACCCATGCCCGCCCCTCTTAGAAGTAGTACTTTCAGATTATTTAAGAGTCGATGCTTCTATGTGGATTTTGTCATCTGTCCTTTATAACAGCTAGTAGGTTTAATTTGACTCTATTTTAAGCATATATTGACCTATGCTAATTATCTGTTAAAATAAATTCCACTCTTAGAGTTAATAAAGTGTGTTTGTCATGGAAGACCCATTGAAGTAAGAAGCTGAGGAGCCCTTATGGTAAAGTGGGACAAGAAATAATAAGACATAATAATTTTCCCATGCAAATCAACAACCGTAGCTTCAAAAATATCCTGACCCACAACAAGTATTGGACAGGCCATGTTTCTCTCACTCCCTAAAAAATTGGCTCGGGAAGGAGTATGAGAGCTCCCATAGCTCTCTCAAGGCTCATTATTCTCCATTACTCCACAGGAACAGCCTGTCAGAGAAAAGTGAAAGACCATTTGTCAACCTCTCTTCAACTCCCTGATTCTAGCCAAACTTCATCAATCTCAAGTGAGAAGCCAGAGAGAAATCAAACCCCATATATCCAGCATCATTGTCTACTGGAGTCAAAAATCACAATTCCACTACCCACCCCAACACCACTGGCCCTGTTTCTCCCAATTGCTTTTTATTGTGTTTTTTAAAAAATCCTCTTTCCCCATCCCTGCAACACCGAGAAGGAGGAATTATAGTAGATGAATATGAAGCATGGAGATCCTTTAAAAATGTTTTTAATAATAAATGAGAAAATGAAAAGGAGAAGGTTGGGAAGGAAGGAGGGAATTCAAATGCCAGGGAATTGTTCAGTTTCGCCTTTAAAGATGTTAACACTCATTTATACATCTGCAAGACACACCCCTTAAAGAAAAGTTCTATGAGTGTGGGTCTGGTTGCATGAATAAGGATAAAATTACTTTTTTAGACGATGTTTCCCACATATCATTCAGAGACCCCTGAAGTTAGGTATCCCTCTTGTAGATGTCCTTGAGATGCTGCTGGACCTGGGAAAGAGGAAACTGGGATACGGGTCAATGCCAAAAGGTGCTTCTAGTTACAGGACAGAGAGGAAAGGGGCAGAGGGAGAAAAAGCCGAAGTCTGAGAATCTGGATTGCAGAAGACTACCGAGGTCGTGGGAGAAGGGAGAGAAAACAAGGATGAAAAGCGAAAGGGGAAGAGGCATGAAATGTTGTCAAATGTCAAAAGGCATTTGGAGAGAAGTTGGGAATTGCATTAAGAAAACCACTGCAAATCTCGTTTCAGACCATTTAGAGATATGCCCCCTGGGAACTGCGAGCTCAGGCTGTTTAGCATCAAACAAATGGATCCACTCCATCCCTACCCTAATTAAATAAATCATTCAGTAATTCCACTGGGTTAAAGAACCAAAATATTAAAAACCTTCAGGGCCTACTCTTGCCAAATATGTCAGGGATCGTGTGTGTGTGTGTGTGTGTGTGTGTGTGTGTGTGTGTGTGTGTGTGTGTGTGTTCTGAGACATCACTAATGTTAAATAGGCAGAGCTAAGACTTAGGGGACTGGCAGATTATTGCAAAAAGGGCACGGGGCAGAGGGACTATGTTGTGAGCCTGGGAAAGAAGTTTGTGTGGGGACTGTGGGCAGTGAACGCGTTGGGAACAATATGGAAAACTGGGAGCTGCCTTGGAATCTACAGGGCCGGGAAAGAGAATGTCCGAAAGAAAAATGAGCAGGTGCGGGATGTGTGCAGAATCGGAGAAGAGTCCAGGGCGCCCGGAGTGGCTCCAGGAACGACGGACACCCCTCAAGGCTTTTGGGGGCGGTGGGTACTAATAGAACCCAGTGTCCGGGGTGCGCCGGGGAGGCTGCGAGCGCGGCGGGAGTGGGGCGCTGGAGGGTGAGGACGCGGGAGTGAGGAAGCAAAGCCGGGGACGGGCAGGGGCCTCCCAGCTGGGCCCGGAGGCAGCAGGGGGACAAGGGCTAGGAGAGGGCATGGCGGCAGCGCGGCGGGAAGCGAGGGGCATCCGGACACTCACCCCCTTGGCCAGCGGCAATCAGCACCACGATCTCGATGGCCGTCCTGCTAAAGCACCTGCCGTCGCTGCCCACCACCGTGGTGCAGCCCTGACCGTCGCGCAGGTCGATGGACGACAGCACGCTCTGGATAAAGTCGGGCAGGTAGTTGCGCTGGCCCTCGAAGAGGCCGGTAGGTCGCCGCAGACCCCCGCCGCCGGCCTGCCGCGAGTCCTCGTAGGGCACGGTGGGCACTGTCAGCACCGGGATGGGGCTCCCCTCCGTGGTGCCTCCTGGCCGGTCCTGCTGCGACTCACGGGGCCGGAGGGAATCTGCAGCCTGCCGGGGGCCTCCACCAGCCTGGCCGCGCGCCGGGACTCCACCTCGCGCCCGGGACCCCTCTCCGGCAGGTCGGCACCCTGCGCCCTGCGCCCGCCCGCCTGGGGACCGCCCGCCCCTCCTCTCCGCGCGGCCGCTCGCTGACTCCCTCGGCGGAGATTGCTTCTGCCTTCCTGTAAAGTTTTCTCCCGCCCACCTTCTCCGCTGCCAGACCGCCCGAGGTGCCCTCAGTTTCTCCCCAAGTTGGACTCACTTTCGGTGTGTCCCAAAAGCCTGATTCCAGGGCCTGCTAGCCCGACCCTGGTGACGCCTGCACCCGCGCCTGGCCCCAGCCTTCACGCGCGATCGCCGCCCTCCCGGGCACACCCTCCGCCAGAAAACAGCCGGCGGGCGGCGAGACTTTGGGCAGAGTCCGGGTTCCTCTCCGGCGCCAGGCCTGTCTCCCTGGGAGTGCGCAGCCTACACGCACCAGTTTCTCTTTAGAACAAGCACGGGGAGGGATTCGGGAGGGGGCTGAAACCTTTTGCCATCAGCAAACAGCCTCAGCCAAAAATAACCCTGGAAAGGCGAGCTAAGAATGGTTATCTCCTGCCAGCGCTGAAATCGGAGGCTGGGCGCTGCGTGTGGGGTGTGTGTGTGTGTGTGTGTGTGTGTGTGTGTGTACCCTCCCACCCCGACCATTTGTTGAAGGGAATCACCACTGTCAGACTTCAATCCAACAGGACCCACTCGAGCCATCCACACTTTCCCCAGCCTCCTCCAAAACAGCACAGTTTCCGGTATGGACAATTCTTTTTTTTTTTTTTTTTCACTTATTTGTTTGTTGTGGTGGTTGCAACAGCAGCAACACAGACGACACATATTTCCCTATTCTTCTCGCCCTTCTCACCCTCCCTACCCAGCTCCTGCCTTAGAAACAGGCTTGGCCTACACTGTATCTGTCCACACTGTCTGAACTCTTCCCTGAATTAATCGTTTTCAATAGGAGGGGGCTAAATCCCTTATTAATGCCCTACCAGGAGTGAATGAATAAAGCCAAGTTAAAGGAGAACTGGGTACCAGATGCTGTGCTAGTTTCCTTTGCATGGATCCTTTCATTCTGCTGGAGCTAAAGATGTTCGGCCTCCTCTCCATAAAACGCACCCAAACTCCAAAACCAGGAAATTCTCCATAGAAAATAGGAGTGAAGAGAGAAAAGACTAACAGGATAAAACCCAAAGCAGGAAGAAAGTTCTGTCTCCCATTTCTCTCAAGGAATTTTTGGACCCACCAAGGCTACTGTCCTGAAAGATCCTGCTGCTTCTCCTTCCCCAAATATTGTCCACTTCCTGAGAGTAAGGCTGACTTGCCGCAGGCTTATAAAGTGTTTGGTCACAGTAAGACAACTGTGAGTAATAACACACATTGTATACTGTGTTTTGCAATTGATAAAAGGCTTTGCATCTGTTTCTTCTTTGGAGGCTGAAGAAAAGAAGAATGGTATTCACGCAGTTCCCATTTTACAGATGAAAACAAGAGGACTTTTTCTGTGAAGTCAAGAAAGTGGTTACAATGGTACTTTCCGCCTGTCCGAATTATGTATTGCCCCTCCCCTTTCTATTAATAACATTGAAGTGTGATGGGAAAACCACTGAAGCCATCAGTTGAAACCTGCTGGGACTTTTTAGCCATTCTCTTCAACATAAAGAATGGGTGTTTTTGGAGGGGGTGAGAGGAATGGGGAAATGTTGTCAAAGAGTACAATGTTTTAGTTGAGACAGGAAGAATACATTTTGTTGAGGTCTACAGCACAGCATGGTGACTGTAGTTAACAATGAAGTATTGTGTATTTCAAAATTGCTAAGACAATAAATTTCAAATGTTCTCACCACAAAAAAGATAGGTTTTGAGGTGATGAATCTATTAATTCTCTGGATTTAATTATTCCACAATGTACACATATATCATAACATCACATTATACCTCCGTAAATACATAGAATTTTAATTTGTCAATTAACATTTTTTTAAAAGAATAGTGTGGCCAGTCAGGGAGGTAGGTTTTTTTTTTTTCCTCTAGTCTGTACTCAGTCTCCAAGATCCCATTCCCCATAAAGTTCCTGTCACCCAGGTGGAGTGCAGTGGCACAATCATGGCTCACTGCACCCTCTCCCTCTTGGGCTCAAGCAATCCTCCCGCCTACAGGTACATGCCACCACGCCCAGCTAATTTTTGTAGTTTTTGTAGACATGGGGTTTCACCATGTTGCCTAGGCTGGTCTCGAACTCCTCAGCTCAATCAATCTGCCCACTTTAGCCTCCCACAGTGCTGGGATTACAGGTGGGAGCCACCAAGCCCAACCCATAAAGTTCCTAACTTTTTATCTCCCTGGGAGTGCACAGCCTACACACACCAGTTTCTCTTTAGAACATACTTAAGAGTCTTGGCTTAGCATCCAACAGACAGAACTTTAACACTTCTAGGGATCTGTGCACCTGTCTATGGTGTGGGGTTTTTAAGATCTCTTTCTAATGACGCTTCATTTTGCAAAGCAGGACAGTTTCATTCCCAGAAGAGCAGGTATGGTAAATCCTTTGTTCCAGTAACGAAGACAATGATCCAAACCCTAAGCCTCAGAGAATCCCAGAAACCCTCCAGGCCTCCATCTCTCTGCTCCTAGCACCTGCCTCTCTCTTGACATCAACATCATTCTCCCCTCTCACAGCCCAGCTCCTTCCACAGACCCAGGGATTAGGCACCAGCACCTCAGACTAGATTTTAGAGAATTACCATTCAAGAGGCAATCCTCTTCCCTTGGTTCCAATTTCAAGGTTCTCAAAGACAGGAACAGGGCTAGTTTGAGGCAATGTGCCCTACCACATAGCCAGAAAGAACCTTACAGTGAAAAGGAAAACAATTCTTCCAAAGTAAGGGGGTGCTGATCCCCAGAGGGAGGACAGATGGGCAACCAAACAGTAACCGGGCCACCACGTGCTTCACACTCACTGATCAAGGATTTCTAAAACCACTTTTCTTTTCTCTGAATTTATATAGGACTTTGTATCACTCATAAAGGAATGTCTTATAGGCTGATAACACCTTTCTATTCATGCTTATACTTAACATTTAGGCTAGGATAATTTCCTAACCTCAGTGTCCTCACTATAAGATGGGAATTATTATAATCCCTACCTCATAAATTGTTGGGAGGATTAAAATACTTAGTAAAGTGCCTGACTAATAGAAAGGCATTCAATAAATATTAGCTATTCATGGTGTCATCATCATTATATTTACCATTATTACTAATCTCCTGTATTGCAAGAATTACAGTTTATATTTTTGTAGACCATCACTGTAGCTAAAGGGTCTTTGGGCCATAGGTGATATTCCATAAAGGTTGGTTAAATTGATCTGTGGTTTTTGACTATGGAAACTCAGAACTCCCTCAAAACGTACAAAACAGATTTACCTGCTAAATAAATCTCTTCAAAGCTGACCCCAGGTTTAATTGAATTAATTCCAATGAATTTGTCACAATGATGGAGAAAGGAAACTTAGAGGGCCCCACAGTTGTTTGCTGGTAAAATGAGAAGTTTGGATTAGATCAATGTTTCCCAAAATATTTTCCTCAGAATGTTAGTGCCCCTTGAATCCTGCACAAAGCAAGAGTTTCATGACCAAGTAGCTTTAAAACTCCTGTACACTCTACTCCCATTCTTCACAATGCACACATTCATATTAAAAGTTCTGAGAGGTCCTCAACAGAAGACATCACTTAACTTTTTTTTTTTTTTTTTAAGACAGATTCTCACTCTGTCACCCAGGCTGGAGTACAGTGGCCACCACTCCTGGTCTAAAAGTTTTTTAACCTGGTGCTTCCCAATCTAAACTCACAAGGACCAGTTTTCTTAATGAAAGAGAATCAGACTAGCTTGTAACCATAGCTGGTGACACTCCCCTGCCCCATTCCTTGTATGTCCTCAGTGGACTAGGTCAGGAATAAATAAATTTTCCTGATTCTCAAGGGCTGGTCACTCCTTTGCACTGAGCTCAAAGCTTCTCTGTAGCATGGGTCACAATGAATGATAGCCCTGATAGCCTAGAGTAGCCTTTCAGCCTTCTCTGAGCCTCTAAAGACTGAGGATCCTTGGCATGAAATAGGAGCAACTGATATACCCTTGCTTCCCCTGGGGACTCTCTTGCTCTCAAAAAGGCATCAGCCATCATCTCCATCTAGAGAATATACTAGCTGACTCAGCTTGACCAGCCTGTCCCAAAATGAGAATCTGGGTAAAATAAGTATTGAAACACTTCATTCCTTGTAGATTCACAAAACACATTAGCATATTAAAGACTATGAAGTTCTGCAGGAAAAAAAAACCTATTTAACTTTAATCCAACATTGCCAAGTTTTATTTGACCATGGAAGATTTTTCCAAAACACTTACAAACAGATCAAGGACATTAATCTTTCATGAAACACTTTAGATCCCCAGGGTCCTCTCCAGCTACATCATTCTGTGATTTTCTTTTTTATTTATGATGCATTAAAAGATTAATCTCTATCAGACTTCCATTTAGAAATTCACCAGAATGTGCAAAGGCAGCAGGTAAAATTGCCGAAGGGTATTATAAAAATACCCTCCAGTGATTTTTGAAACTTAAACTGAAATATTTATATAACTATATATTTCAGTTTGTATATTATATATATATGTATATACACACATATATATGTGTGTATATATATTTGTGTATGTCTATCTATATCTATGTATATATGGCATTATATCCATTTTACAGATGCAGAAACTGAGCTTTAGAGGGGGTGAGCAATTGGTCCAAAGCCACACAGCACACAGGTAGTCATTGATAAAGGTAAAAACAAGAGTTGAAGCCTGAGGTGTAAGGACACGGAGACAAGTACACAAATGTTTACAAGTTACACATATGACACATGCCTTTAACATGAATTTCTTGAACATTCATTTAGAGGCCTTACAATGAAGACATCAGAGTGGCAGCAAGTTCTGTTGGAATCAGGGGAGCGTGTTCTTCTATAATCCCCTGGCTGACAGGAAAGCACACTGATTTGGCCCATGGTAGTTATACACTCCCATTGAGTCAGGGGCCACTTCTATGCACACAGGAGGTGCTAAAAATATGCTGTTGACTCACTGCCTCTAAGAGCAGAAGAAATGCCAAAAGTATAGGACAAGAGGCAGAAAAGCACACGGAAAAATGTCGTAGGGCAGTCCTCTAAGGAAGTGTTAGATCCCTTTGAAATCTGTCCAAACACTTTCTTGTGCTGGGGAAAGTCAATTACATATTTCAAGCAACCCCACATGTCATACGAGTATCTTGTACATGTTTGCGTACTCGTGTCTGTGAACTTACATCTCAGACTTCAACTTCTCGCTCCCCACCCTTATCAATGACTGCCTGCATGGCCTTGGGCAAGTTGCTTTCCCTCTTCAAAGCTCAGTTTCTGCATCTATAAAATGGACATAATGCTACCTACCTCATGGGGTTAGTGATCACATTTAAGGAGCTAATATGTGGAAATTGCTTACACACTACCTGTCACATAATAAGGGTTTAATAAGTGTTTGATGTAATTGTTTTGATTATTACTACTATTACTAAAATAATAATTACTACAATAATAATGATTCTTATTCTCTATATTAGTATTATCTTTGAAAATGGGCATGGATTATGTCTATGTAACCGTTTTGGCACAATATCTAGCATTATATCACATACAAATTAGAGAATTCATGTTATTAAGGATGAAAAAATATTTTTACTGACCCTTAAATTCTTCATAAGTAACTGCAAAAGAAGCCATTATCCCAACACATGAAATAAAAAAAAAATTCAGTTCCTCTGGAGTTTGTTTTTGGAGGTAGCCACAGGATACCTAAATTTTTTTTTCTTTTCAGAGAGACCGAGGGGCTCACTAGGTTGACCAGGCTGGTCTTGAACTCCTGGCCTCAAGCCATCCTCCCACCTCAGTCTCCCAAAGTGCTGGGATTACATGCATGAGCCACCACATCCAGCCTACCTAAAATATTGAATGCTGTTAATAAATCTCCTGAGGCCAGCATAAGAAGGTGATGGGCAAAACTAATGCAGGTATGTTTTTCTGGCTTTTTCATGTATTGGGCCCAACTTTGAAAAGCACTTACTATTAATGGCTAACTTGCAAAATTTGTGATTTATTAAAAGCAGATTTTAATTGTTTTACCTAAAAATAATAGGCCTCTGATCTGCCAAAGATGAAGATTTAATTTCTAGGTGTTCCCCACAATACCTAGAAACATCAGTGTAATCGATTATTAAACACTTTAGAACTATTCTCATCAAAGTTCTTTATTATATAATACAGCAAAAGAAAAGTTTCTTTTCTAAAGGCTTCTCTATACTTTTTTTTATAGTTGAATTTCATTTCTGAAGGCTCCTAAAAAGAATAGAATTTAGATCTTTATTAAAGAGGAAATATATTTTCCATGTTTAATTTAAATTACATTCCATCAGTCATTTGCAATCTTAGCCTACACGGAATTTTTTTTTTTTTTGGTAGTTTTTATGTTTGGGCTTTAGGAGGGGATTCCCAATAATCTCTATATAAATATTTCTAATCTCTACATAAATATTTTAACATTTCAATGTAAATTAGTTTTTTAAAGCTATTTTATCCATAAAAATAATGAATTTGCATGGCTGAGGGTGAAATAATGTGTTATCAGGACCCCTCAGTTTTGGAGGTTGTGAGTAGATCCCATCTTCATGTTCCTCCAGCCCAGCCCAAGCCTGGCTCAGGTCCTCCTCCCCCATTTGTCAGGAACCACCATCCCCAGGGATTCTATGTGCCCTGCCTGACCAGTGTTCTCCATCAGAGTTTACCAATCTTTTGTTCATTCCCTCAGAGCACAGCTAAGCAAGAGTACACTAATTTGAAAATTAACTCAAGCAAATAGAGGAACAATATCCCCAACACATTGCGTTTTAACATAGGGTTTCCTGGACACACTGTTTCAACCCAAGAGTTGGGCTAATAGTAGGAGTTCCATCTGCTAAAATACGGCTGTCAGCTTCAGAGGGAAATTCATGAACATCTTCGTAGTTTGTTTTTACGTTTCACTTGGCACTGTTTCTAAAATTTCCTCTGAAGCCAAAAAATAAGTTATTTCCCAGCACACTGGGCACTTTTCATTTATCATTGGATTGATTTTTGTATCTTGCAGTAGGAGCTGAAATCGACCAGGGGGTTCTTATCCAACAGACAGCAGCAAAACTCTTTGTGTATCTGCGTTCCTTTCAACAAGTGTGACTTCCTCAATGGCATCATTCGTGAGCGTAACACAGAGCTCAGCAATAACGTTTCTTCACTAACCCTACCAGGTATCCAACATAGGATGTTACTTCCTTTCACTGTTTTCCGACTCCTGGCAGATATTAATCATTGGGATTTGGGAACAAGGAAATAGAATTTCTGAGAATGCTTGGGAATTCCCAAATTCATATGATTTTCATAACACTTCACTTACAAGTTTTTGAAAAATAATAAGTGACTATAATAACAAGCAAATAGTCGTTTTTTTCTGTAACAGGATTACATGAAAAGTTTTAGTAGTCTTCTGTTTTAAAAAGATATGATAACAAATGATGATTTATTATTATTATGAGCCAACATATTGTAACAAGATTATAAAATCCAATAGCATTAATAGAGAAAACATTAAAAAGAAATGAATATTATCACAAAATAAATGCTAAAGAAAAGTCCTTTAAAGATTGAAAGGTAACACCACAAATACTTAATGCTTTAATCATTGTTTACCTGACATTGTTAAACAAGGCATCAATCATCCCCTCCAATACCATTTAAATAACGTAACATTCTGATCTCCTGGCAAGATGAACAGCACTAGAAAGAAGCAACTGTCAAAATTGCCGATTTAAGGGCATATTTTGTTTCTAAAACTTGGCATTTCTTAGAAAACCTCTCATAGGATTTGTAAAACATATACTATGCCTATGAACACATTAATATTTATTTGCAGAAATGGTTCACTGTTAGCAGTGGACAAGGCCATGAACACACACTTATAACACAGCAACAGATACAAGAAAGTCTGACTGAGGCTCCTTTACTGCTCCTGTCCTGTTCACCTTAACTTTCATCTCCACATGTCAGTGCTTCCTCATCTTGCTTGACTTGAAGTCAGTGCATTTCTTCAAGCCAGTAAGTTCTCTATACTGACTCTTAAGCTGTAATTTTCACAGGAAAATTAGAATGTTCCTTCCCATTTTCCTAATTTCTCAACTGATTTTTCTCAGAATTCAGAATCCATAAATATTGAAATGCCAGGAGAGAATTTCCAAATGGAAATGCTGTTCCCTTCGTCCATTTTCAGAAGAAACTGTAGCATAGTGTTATCCTTCTCTTCTCCAATATTTTTTTTCCTGCAAACTTATGGTTATCACCTCTTTAAGTGCGTAGCTCATAATTTTGCCTCCCCTGCAAATGGTCCCAAAACAGTGAAGTGGGTCCTCTTTAGCTGTGTCTTTACTACATAATCCTGCATTTCTGACCGTAGGCAGGGAGTGTGACCCAGGGAAGGATCCCTGACTCAATGGGATTTCTCTTGCTGTCTCTAGAATTTGAACACCGGAACCCAGACGTACAGAGGCTGGGAGCCATTGTGGTGTGCTATATTGATGACAGCAGCAGTGGGTGGTGTGGGGGCAGTTAATTGACAGCTACCTGTTGCTGACATCCCAGGAACTGCCTGAACCTCCTCTTTCCCAGTCATAAGATATCTAAGATTCTGCAGTATTCTTCATTAAATCCTAGCATGGTTTAAGCTAGCCAGAATTAGGTTCTGTTGCTTTCAATCAACAGAACCTTAGCTAATACATTGTTATTTCCTGGTCTTTGTTCCTTTAATTTTCCAGGAAAATAAGGGAAAATGGCTTACTGGTTTTAAAAAGAGACAAGGGACAACATACCATTTATGCAAAATTTAGAAGCACTCAAAGGAAACTCTGGAAAGTTCCTGAGACATATATAGGTAGGATCAGCATAAAACTTAAACAGTGTATCTAGATCATGGTTGCCATGGTTGCCTTGACACAATGAACATCTGTATCAAGATCATATTTTCTTGGTGGGACAGAGAGAAGCACAAGGCGGGACTCACATTTACAGTAATCCTTGTTTTCCAGGAACCATACAACCCAGTTTGTCTAGAGCTGTTCATCTTAAGTTTGTTATCCCACCATAATTATAAATAGAACCTCCTTTTTCTCACAAGAATATCCCACTTTGGATGATAATTTCTGTGACTACCCATTAAGAATATTTAATAACTATAGAAAACTGCTTCTCTATATTTTTTGTATATTTGAAACATTTTATAACAAAAATATCTTTAAAGTTATCACCTACACAGAATATAGCTGCCAAATGCTCCTACTCTGCTATTCTAACCATGAATCCCTCTGGGGCCCCTTCCTCCTATGGCGCTTGTGAGGATGAAATGAAATAAGCTCTATGAAGTGCCCAACAGTGACCAACACTGAATAAAATACAGCCACCATAGGTGTCCTTCCCTTATGTTCACCAAACTCCTGATAAGTTATTCGGTGATGTTTTAATCTTAATATTTTATGTAGATTATACATTCATCTGATTCAAAATGCAAAAGGTACAAAAGCGTATACAGTTAAAAGTTTCCCAACCCACTACCATTTATCTCCCTGGAGGCAACTGTTTCCAGATTTTTGAATATCCTTAAAGAATATCATATGTATGGAAAAGAAAGATTATATATTTATACGCATCTGTGTATGCATTTTCCTATGAGAGGCTCACAAAGTCTCCTTGAAGAGATATCATTATTACAAATACCCCTCAATTTACAATGGGGTTATATTCCAATAAACTTATGAAAATATTGTAAGCTGAAAATGCATTTAATACACTTAACCTACTAAACATCATAGCTTAGCTCGGCCTACCTTAAACACTCACATTAACCTACAGTTAGGCAAAATCATCTAACAGAAAGCCCATTTTATAATAAAGTGGGCTTTGAATATCTCATGTAATATAATGAATACTGTACTGAAAGTGGAAAACAGAATGGTTGTATGGGTACTCAAAGTACAGCTTCTGCTGAATGTGTATTGCTTTCAAACTATCTTAAAGTTGAAAAATCATAAGTCAAAATATTGTAAGTCAGGGATTGTTTGTACTTCTACTTTACATGATGAAATTGAGCCTTGAAAAGATTAAGTGACTCGCCCAAGGTCACACTGGCAGTTAAATAGCGAAACTTGGATCCAAATTGTTCAGTCACTACATGTATTGTCTTGAAATTTGAAAAAGAGGAAGAGGAATTAAACTACTAAATTGAAGGAATATTTTAGGCATAGAAGAAGCAGATGCCTTCATGTCCAAGTGATTGTGAAAAGCCCACTTGCCCCAAAATATGTCTCCTGGTCATATGAAATTCCACCATTTCAGATTTTTACCTGGGGATTTAGAGTAATCTGCTGTTTTCCTAGAGCTCCCCTAAAATAGAAATAGAAATTTTGGAAGGCTAAATATATGCTAACATTGGAAAACTCATTTTCTCCCCTTTGTAAGGCAAGGTACTGAAGGAGGGGCCCCTACGGGCTGTGCAGGGACATCCTGGAGGCATGGGGAGAAGAAACTGAAAGGCAACTTTGTATGGAACAAAGAATACCGATCTCAGGATTCTCCCTTGAACCTGCCCTAACTTTGTTCAAATAGACTTAGCCACTGACCTGCTGTCAAAAGACCACAGCCAATCTGACTTGTTTTCAATATAATGATGAATATTGATTTGGTCCCTTCATCCAACATTCTCAGCTGGATCTTTTTTTGACCAAGGATATACATTACTAGGTGAGTACAGGCAGTTAATTCTTCCACACGGGACTTCGGAGTTTCTGAGTTAACCAGAATCACCCACCTTAACATCTGCCAGTTTATACCCCAAGTCCTGACCAGTGCCCCCTACCTGCTATGCCTCATGTTTTCAATAGAGCATAAAATCAGAAATGAAAGATGAAACATCATAGCCAATATCACAGAAATACAAAGGATCCTAAGAAACTGCTAGGTATAATTACACACTAACTAACTGGATCATCTAGAAGAAATGGATAAATTCCCAGACACATAAAACCTACCAAGATTGACTCATGAAGAAATTAAAAAATCTGAACAGACTAATAGCAAGCAAGGAGGTTGAATCAGTAAGAAAATGTCTCCTATCAATGAAAAACCCAAAACCAGATGGCTTCCCAGATTAATTCTACCAAATATTTTAAGAAGAACTAATACCAGTCCTTCTCAAACTCTTCCAAAAAGCTGAAGTGGAGGGAATACTTCCAAACTCATCTTACAGGGCCAGCATTACCCTGTTTCCAAAGCCAGACAAGAACACTACAAGAAAGGAAAATGACAGGCCAATATCCTTGATCTACATAGATGCAAAAATCCTCAACAAAATCCTAGCAAACCAAATTCAATAGCACATTGAAAGAACCATTCACCATGATCATGTCATGGTTCAACATAAGCAAATCAATACATATAATATACCATATTAGAAAAATAAAGGATAGAAACTATATGGCCATCTCAATAGATATAGAAAAAGCTTTTGACAAAATTCGAAACCCTTTCATGGTTAAAAAAAAAAAACACCCAACAGATCACGTATTGAGGGACTGTATCCCAACAAAATAAAGGCCATATATGACAAACCCATAGCTAACACCATAATCAATGGTGAAAAGTTGAAACTTTTCCTCTACCATCAGGAACAAGACAAGGATGCCCACAGACACCACTTCTCAGGGTAATTAGGCAATAGAAAGAAATAAAAGGCATCCTAATAGGAAAGGAAGAAGTGAAATTGTCTCTACTGACAGCATGATCTTGTTATATATAGAAAACCCCACAAACTTCACTAAAAAAAGGTTAGAACTCAACACAAAGAAGGGAACAATAGACACTAGGGGACTCCAAAGGTGGGAGGGAAGGATGGTGGGAGCAAGGGTTGAAAAACTACCTATCGATTACTATGCTCACTGCTTGGGTGGTGGGATCATTAGAAGCCCAAACCTCAGCACCATGCAATATACCTGTGTAAGAAACCTGTACATCTACCCTCCTGACTCTAAAATGAAACATACAATATTTAAAAAACAAAAACAAATAAATAAAATTTGAAAACTGTTAGAACTGAACTGATAGGTGAAATCAGTAAAGTTGCAGGATACAAAATCAACATATAGAGCCTTGAACACAGCAACATCCAGCTGTCTGACACGAAAGTCTCAGGGGCAAGAAAACCTCTATAGGAACTCAGAAACAATGAGCTAAGTTGTGTTTATGTCTGAAAGGATGTTAAGAACTTCATTCATGTTACATCAGAGCTAACAGAAAGAACCAACAGGAAACCTGTACCCAACAAACAGAAATGACAAGATGAAGGGAAAGCAGAGGTAAGGGCTTACCTTAGAAAGGGCAAATGATTAGCTCAATATGCAATACAATGTTTGCTCCTGAGCCAAAAATTTGTACAATAATTTGGATATTACTTGCACAACCAGAAAAATCAGCCACTCATTAGGAAAATATGTTTCTGTATAAGTCTTAGGACTCAGCTATCTATAATAACATGAAAAGACAATATTTTCATCCAAAATGAGTATTTTTGTTTGTCTTGGCTTGTTATTCTAACATCAACAGCCTCTAAATAAACTGTTGAAGTACATGATATAACCACCTCTTTCTCCATCTTTCCCATTGCTCCCATAGGGTTTCAGTTGTGCAATTTCACCATTAGCAAAGCTTTTTGCTGAAATCTGGCTTTTCAAAGGGAGAGTATCCAGAAACAGAAGATGCTGATCTGGGAGGCTCTTCCTAATAGAACTGCTGCTTCAGTTTAGCTTGAAAAAGCCCACACCCAGTTCCTAATGACAAACATCTGAACACCGGGTCTTCCCACGAGCAAGACCATGCTATGCCTCCTGCTCGCTCTGTTCTATAAGCAACCCAGAGATTGCTCCCTGTGAAGAGGAGCCTGCCAGGGGAGCAGCATTCCACCAGACCCTGATTTAGCAAGATATTTCCGTATCATTCCCCCAACCAGCTGGAAGTCCTCCACTGCTCTTGTGTAAAAATCTAACTCATCTCGCTGAATTTCCTGATTTAAAAGTCTAATTCATTTCACCAAAAGTGTGACAGAAGGAAACCAAGTACACCATCTCTCTCTTACCAAACCAAAGCTATTGCATGTGCATTCTGGGGGGAAAAAATGGTCCAAATATGTTATGGAGGTGGTGCCAGCCCAGTGTCATCCTCTTACTATTGCCATAGGATCTTGGCTGATGGCATCAGAGGAAAAACAAGTTTATCGATTACTTTCAACCATTAAGCTCACTCCTCCATGAAAAATAAGTCACAAGTCCAATGTCTCTTATTAAAATAAGCACTGCAAAATATACAGGAGTCACAGTTTTAAAATGGGACACACGTTCTCTAAGCGGTGAACCACGTTAGAGGTGCACTGTTTACATTGTATAAAGTCCCCTGGAGCCAGGGTTAGGAAGCGCATCTGTTCTTTGGTGTTCTGGGATGAAGGAGAAAGGAAAATGTGCTGCCAGAAGTGAGTGGGAAGGAGCCCATGAGATAAAGGAAGTAAATCCATTTGCTGATTGCAATAATAATGGTAATACACGAAGCTATACATACATACATACATACATACATGCAAACTTTCACATTTTTTAAAAAAAAGAACTTAAGGCTTCCACACATGTAATCAGCCCTTATGAACTCTCCTGATTAGCTGCAAGGAAAATCTTCCTTTCTCCTTTTTCCTGCACCATCCTGGGCTCCCTTTTGACTTGTTTTTTTTTTTTTTAAACTTATAAACGATCAGCTCATATTCTGAAGTTTGTAGTCCCCTCCCGCCCCCTCTCTCTCTACACCGCTCATTTACATTGGCAGCTGTCGTGCTGCTGGGCATCCTCAAACCCACCAGTTTCCCTTTTATGTTTGAGCAGACAAACATGATCATGCACTAGGCATCACTGTGCCACTCAAAATGCTTTTTTGTTTTTTTTATTGCATCTGAGAGAAATCTCAAGGTTGCAAACCTGGAGTCAGAATTGTCTCCATGTGTCTCAGTGGGAAGAGTATCGTGTGAAGAAACAAGTTGATTCTACTAATCAAAAGGAATTTTTTTTGATATCAGGTCATCCTCCGAATGAATTTATATTACCAAGTGGAGGGTCACATGAGGAAAATGGTCAAACAGCACCACCTACAGCAAGAGCTGAGAAGTGCAGCGGAGCCGGGCTGAGTCAGGAAAGAAAAGCAAGCTGGGGCCTGGCTCAGCGCTCTCCCCTCTGCTCCTGTCTGCACGGAAAGATTAGGATGACAGTGGCAGGAAGCCTGTGCACCTAGTATGCATCACTTGAAGGGAACACACAGATTCCAGTAAACAGTTGGAAGGAAATGTTAATACCAGGCTCTGCTAAACAATATGAAATGACTCCTAGATGAGACAAGCGACTTTCATCAAAGTTTCCTGATACCTGAAAAGACAGCCCAGGGGATCCTGCACTACATCTGCTGTATGTAAATTAAGCGGGTTTTTTTCCCCTTTGTAATCAAGGCTCATACACAAACAAAATCACACTTTAGAAACGGCCTATTTCAACTTGTAACTAGCTTGCTTTCAGGGGCTCCAGGTCAAAAAGAAATAGAGCACAAAGACGCTTTCTCCTTAGGGATCATACACAAATTCACTCTGTCCGTTTCTTTCCCACATGGAGCAACAAAGCCATCCGACCTCTCCATCCACCCATCGGGTCCTTCCTGATTAAAGTGAGATAAATCACAGCCCTCTCTCTTCAGATGGCAGGCGACAAGAGGGGGATGCTTGCCTCAAGAAGTCCTCCCCATCCCTCTGCATTCATGCAAGCCCAAGCGGAGAGATGCAAGAAATTATGGATGCATTTTAATTCCCCAGACCCTGCAATTAAAAATGGAAATTTTTTGGCCACGCATGTTGGCTCACGCCTGTAATCCCAGCACTTTCGGAGGCCGAGGTCGGCGGATCACCTGGGGTCAGGAGTTCGAGACCAGCCTGGCCAACATGGTGAAACCCTGTCTCTACTAAAAATACAAAAATTAGCTAGGAATGGTGGTGGGCGCCTGTAGTCCCAGCTACTCGGGAGGATGAGGCAGGAGAATCACTTGAACCCGGGAGGCAAAGTTTGCAGTGAGCCAAGATCGCACCACTGCACTCCACTCTGGGTGACAAAGCAAGACTTCATCTCAAAAAATGTTTTTAAAAAATGGAAGTGTTGTTCTTTCATTTGTAAATGTGTTTTGGTAAAAGAGGGGCAGTTTAAGCAACCCTTTTTATTGTCTACATTGTTAAAATTCATCAGACATGGACTCTTGACTCCGTTTTGCCTGGGCAGACCCAATTCAAGCATTTACAACAGCTATAACCTCCTCAAATCAAAAAGAGGAATCAGCATTATTGCTAAGTTCAAATAAGTTCTTGTTTTATTTCATTTTTATTTTTGAATGCAGCCATTCCTCCAGGTGCTATCATCAGGTAAGATTGTCAGTCCTGATTAGGTAAAGGTATTATTACAAAATGCAATTCTTAAAAATGCAGTGTCTAACTACACTTTTAATAAGCCTTTCCCCCTCCCCTATGTATTCTCCCTTAGACACCCCTTCTCAAATTTAAAATCACAGAAACTAAAATATGATGCCTAAAGAGAGCCTAGCGACTGCCCAGTCCTCTAATTTGATGACTGGGAGTACTGAAGCCCAGAGGAGGTCAAGTAATTTGTTCCCAATGTCTTAGATAAGAAGAAAATGACCAGCTGGGAAATCCCACTCATGTCAAGGCAGAGGCACAGGGCCACAGACTGTGGTTGAATTGAGCCACGCTCCTACATCCTTCTTTAGGAATCACAGAACATTCCTGTGTTGAGTCGGAGTCACTGACTTCCTTTTCAGGCTGATTGAGTTCTGTCCTTACGGGCTGCGACAAGAAGTTTTGGTATTATGCTACACCAAGACCATTTATCTAGTTCAAGAAATGAGCACAGTCCTTAGAGCCCAGCAACTTTCCCCATGTCCAGTAAATGTAGCTTCTCCATTAGAAGCTGTCAGAATGGAGACTTCTGGCTCATCTTGATTTTGATTTGTGCAAGAATGAATGGTTGTGCTAAGACAGCTTTCCTAGCTGATAGTGAGCAAAACTTTTTCCTCATAATCTATAAAAAAATATTAAATTAGAAGCACAGAGTTTATTTCATGACTTTTATCTTCCTGCAATTTTCTTGTGGGCATAAATGATTTGTTTTTATCCTGCCTGCCCCCCCAATCCCTTTTCCAAGAGACTAAAAGAGTATCTAGTGCAAAGTAGAGACTCAAATATTTTTTAATAAACAGTGATCCCAGCCACCCAGTGCATGTTGCCAAATGCCAACCCCATAAATGATCAAACACATCATCTCATTCAGCCAATCAAAATCAAGTGCTACCTATTTTTTTAAGTTTTCATAGCCCTTGGGCATCTGCTTTCTCAGCATTTCCCAAACTTGAGTCATTCTCATCCTGCCTTCATAATTTTGCTCTGTCAATTACCTCTACTATTATTTATTTCATATATTTTTAAATAGCCCCACTTTTGAAACTTAAATACATGCCTTTTAAAAGGAAGCTTTCTTACTACTATACATCAAAAGCCATTATTACTTGTTCTAAGTACTCATAACAACATGTTCACAACTATTAAAATTTAGTAATGTGCATCCACATACTCTCTAAATTCATGGAGCATCTGCACACACTTTAAGAAACAATTCTGCATTACTCACTCAATTTTCTTGACATCCTTCTGAGGCAGGACAAACCTTGGGCCCAAAGAATTGAGGTAGGAGTCCAAGCAAGTTGCCAGCCACATAAAGGCAAACCTTGGCTCAGAAGTCAGGACTACCAGCCCCTAGGTTATGGTTCATGCTCTTTCCTCTGCTCTCCAGAACCTCCTATCTCCAAGTGTAGTTAGTAGCCCAGATGCAGCAGCATCCTCTAGAGACTTGTTAAAAATGCAGAAGCTCAGGCTCCACCCCAGGCCTATGCAGACTGAATCTGCATTTTAACAAGGTCCAGGCAATTCATGTGCACATTAAGTTTGAAAAGGCCTGGTCTAGATCAGCAGTTCTCTAACTTAGCAGCACATTAGAACCATCTGTAGAGACTTTAAAAATACCAGTGCCTGGGCTTCACCTCCCAGAGAATCTGATTTAAGTGTCTGGGGTTTGCCCTGAGTCTAGGTATTTTTAAAAACTCCTCAGCTTATACAAAGCTGGCAGGGCCGGGCACAGTGGCTCATGCCTATAATCCCAGCACTTCGTGGGCCAAAGTGGGCAGATTGCTTGAGTCCAGGAGTTTGAGACTAGCCTGGGCTAAAACCCCATCCCTACAAAAAAAAAATACAAAAAGTAGTTGGGCATGGTGGTGGCACACACCTGTAGTCCCGGCTACTCAGGAGGCTGAGTCCTCGCTTGAACCCAGGAGGTCACAGTCTGGTCAACAGAGCAAGACCCTGTATCAAAACAAACAAACAAACAAACAAAAAATGCTAGCAGCTTACCAGCTAGGGAGGCCTGTACAGCCAAGTTTTCCAAATGGGGCTACATTAGTTGTTCCAGAACTTTAGCTGCATCAAAACCACCTGGATGGCTTGTTCAGCTACAGAGGGTCTGGCCATGCCCCTAGAGTTTCCAGCTGAGGGTCTGGAATGAGGCCCGATGATTTGCATTTCTAACAATCTCCAGGCGATGCTGATGCTGTGGGTCCAGGGACCACATTTTGAGAATCTATGCTAAATGAACCGGACAAGATCAAAGCTCAAACTTATTCCAAGAACTTTTCAAGGCCCACCTGCAAGTTGTAGTGGAAGTAAGCATCTAAGGGTGCAAAAAAGTTTTACTGTAGACTAAGGCCTTTTACCTGATCTCTCAAATGTTCACATTTCTCTTATCAACCTAAATAACAAACAGAGAGAGGCTCTCCACAAGAAAAAGATATTCGTTTGGAAACAGAGCCTTGCAATACAAATAGGCAAGCCAGAGTAAACTATATGCATATTCACGGAGGTAAAGGAAGACAAAAGAAAAAATGAGGAAGATTATATGATCATTTTGAAATGATTATCCTTGGCTACAAAGATCAATAACAAAGGTGATGCCAGGCCCAGGTTGGACAGGCAGTTGTTGGGCAAATATCCTTCAGAAGCATTGTTGTGTGCAAAGTTGCAATGGGCTTTGTGCAAGATTGTGTTTTTTGCAGTCTTCTGTGATAAGTTTTTGTTATCAGGCATACAAGCCCAAGAATCCTTTTTTGCATGGCCTTCCCTGGCTCTATTTGTCAGGGTTTTGGTTAGGGGAGGGGTATTTTTAACACTCTCAATGTAAAAAATGCCATAAGGTAGGTACCCCAATTGCTTGTTTCGTCTTCATAAAATAACTTTTCCACCCGAACAAAGTCTACACATATATTGTAAAAATACCCTGGCATGCAGTCCCTGGAAAAGTCTGGAGTCATTCTTGGGGTTCCCACCCAGGTGGGCAAGCATAGCCACCACAGATAAACACAAAGTAGGGGTGCCCGCTGGGGTTTGGCGACAGGCAGTGGCCCTGGTTCTGATATTTGGCTGAAAACACAGCTCCTCTTTGTCACCCTCAGGAAGCCATCCCAAACCACTCGAGGAGTCCTTGAAGCCAATGTTACCACTAGGACAGCAAGTGTGCCTGAAAGCTATTTGCCTTTGCAGCAGATTCATTAAGCCAGAACAAAGAGAAGACCGATGACTAAAAGATTTCTCTCCTTTTAAAAATCATGCTCTTTAACTCATAGCACATTTTCATTGTCCATCTGGGCAAAGCCGCTCTCTCATTTTGCTTTTTCCCTCGTCTGTGATGCTCACACTCATCCTCCCTATCCCATCAGCAACCTCTCTAGTATGTTTGATATGTGTCCTTAAACTTTCTATCTTGGCCGGAGGCGCGGTGGCTGTCATCTCAGCACTTTGGGAGATGGAGGTGGGTCTATCACTTCAGCCCAGGAGTTTGAGATCAGCCTGGGCAACATAGTAAGATTTCATCTTTACTAAAAATAAAAAACAAAAAAATTTAGCCAGGTATGGTGGCCTGTGCCTGTAATCCTAGCTACTCGGGAGGCTGAGGCGGGAGGATCACTTGGGCCTGGGAGGTCAAGACTGCAGTAAGCTGAGATGGCGCCACTGCACTCCAGGCTGGGCAACAGAGTGAGACCCTGTCACAAGAGAAAAAAGAAAGAAAAAACAACTATCTCTGTAGAAATAGGCAAGGTTGTTTGATATGCAAATGTGGCTTTAAATTACATAATAACATTATATCAGTAAGCCCATTTTTTTCTTACAGTTGCACTCAACATCATGATTTTAAGACCTAGGCATGTTGCTTTATATTTTACCTCATGAGAAGTCACCTTTACACATCTGTTTCTCACACTGAAATCAACATGCTTTTGAGTCAGTATTTAGGACTGAGTGAGGCTGTTGGCTGGAGTTAATCTGACACCAGATGCATTTATCCCTCTTTAGGACTGTAACGAATTCCTTTCCGCTCTGTTCGCCCATGTTCACTAGTTGGCATCACAGGTGTCATCTTTGAAAAAGAAAAACATCTCATCCCTTGGTTTCCTGACAACCACCCCCACCCCCTGCCTTGGCTCTTTTTCATGGAATTTGCACCAAACAGCACAGAGACAAACGTCTCTCTAACGTCTATGATTTATCCTTGCTTACACAAGATCACTCCAGCCTATTAAAAAGTATTTTTAAAAAATATGAAAAGTTACCCCAGTCTTGGATTACAGAGTTTCAGATAAAAATGAAAACATAGTAAAATTGCTTATCAGAGAGTTTCCTGTTCTTATTTGCCCTTACTCCTTTCGCAGATGTGAGTCATAAATCCACAACCAAATCCTCCCTCCTTCGAGGTCAACTCCTACTAACACCCATGAGGAGGGAATTTGGCTCATATAATAACACTTAATTAAAATGTATAATGTCCACATGTACATGAGAGATAAAAAGAATGCTTCTTCGGGTATGTTTCCAGCCCAATCTTTCAAAATACGTGAAGTATTTCTTAACCTACTATACCCTATAAATGATAAATATAAGATACTAACATTTAAAATACTTTCAATAACACTTTCCTAGGCCTCCAGATGAGCACTACATAAGTTTATAATAAAATGTTTAAAATAGCTACCATGTATTATGTGTTTATAATGTGCCAGGCACTGGAGTAATGTGTTTTCACATTTTAATCCTCATAAGCCAAAGACATAGATTTTTTATCTTCGTTTTAAAGTTGAAAGACCTAAGGCTCAGAGATAAATTTTTTAAAAAATCTTTAATCCCTTTATACAAGATTAGCTCATTCTCACAAGCCAAAAATAAAACCCAAAACTCCCATATCTCCCCATATAAAAAAATACTCTTTAACTTCTTTCTCCCTCCAGAACCCCTCCTCCCTCTCCTTTCTATCTTCAGCCAACATCTGGAAGGTTCTGTCTACATTCACTCCTCCATGTTAACGCCTCCCTCTTCCCCTCCTTTCCTTGCAACCTGGTTGCCTCTCACAGCAGTGAAACAGAAAGCTGTTTCCTCAGCCCATAACCAACTGTAACTTTGAATCACTGTGCACCCTTGGCCGCGGCCGCCTCCTCCTTCAATTTAACTCCCTGCCTTGATCTGCCATCTCTGGCATGCTCTACTTACATTCACTCCTCCTCTTCATGTGTTTCTGGGCTGCTTTGCCAACTCTTCTTCCTCTGCTGCCCTCATACATCCAGGCAGAGGAGCACAGCTTCTGCCTTGGCCTCCTGCCTTAGTTCTAACTGGTGTCCCCTGAGCATCTCAAGCCCCCAGACTGCAGCCTGTGTCCTGCTGTTAATTCCCTTCCCCACCTATGGAGGCTTAGCTCCTGCCCACCAGTGGGGTTATCACAAGTGCCTGTCTTTTCCTCACACTCTGCCTCTTACAGGGTTTCCATAGGCTGGCCATTTGTGAGTTTTGTGACCCTGGACCTCAGTGTCCTCCCATAGAAAACAAGGAGCATGAACTAGATTTATCTCTAGTGTCCTTTCTAGGTGTTTCTTTCTTTCTTTATTTTTAAACAAGATCTCACTCTCTCACCCAGGCTGGAGTGCAATGGCACTAACATGGCTCACTGCAGCCTCAACCTCCTGGGCTCAAATGATTCTCCTGCCTCAGCCTCCCAAGTAGCTGGGACCACCACTCCCAGCTAATTTTTTTATTCTTTGTAGAGATGGGGTTGCAATGTTTCCCAGGCTAGTCTCGAACTCCTGGGCTCCTAAGAATTTTAACATTTGAGTTTTCTTCCAACAAAGAGGTGGAGGAAAATATAACTTTATATAAACATTTATAAACCCTGCTTCCCACTTTAATTAAGCCATAAATTCCTGCGGCAGCTAGGGATGTGAAGAGGCAAGTGAGAAGAGGAAATGTGCATAAGACTCCCAGCAGCTTGGAAGTAAACAGGGAGGACTGAAGTGACCCTGTTGCTCAGAAGGTGGCTGTTCATTAGCCTCCTTCTGTCCTTAGACCCAGCTGGAGCATTGCATGCATTGGCTCCCAGGTTGCAGGGGATGTCAGCAGCTCCAGCTCATCCGATTGAAGGAGGCCATGTGGCTTTCCCTGGACTTTCTGCTTGAACAGTGAATCCCTGTAGGGCCTGGATCCATTGCCCTCTTCTCCTCCCACCCCACCCAAGCACTCTTCTTCATGAGTTTGCTTTCTCCTATCTTTTTTCCTCCACTTTTCCTTCAAAAATTGTTGATTAAGCACCTGCTATGGGCCAGACATTTTTCTAGAGTAACACCTCAATGAGCAGACAGGTTCTTGTTCTCATAGATCTTCCATTTTAGAGAGAAAGCTGAACGATAAACAAATAATACAGCAGGTGGTGAGAGGTGCTATAAAGAAGGATGAGCAGGGTACGTGGGTGAGAAAATGTGCTACTTTGTCCTCTAGAGGCCAGGGAAAGCCTCTCTGTTTAGGTGATATTTGACAGAGATTTGAAGACACTGAAGGAGTGAGCCATTTGGATCTCTAGGGAAAGAGCATTCTTCCCCAGACAGAGAACAGCAAGTGCAAAGGCCATGATGAAGAAGGGAGCTTGGCCAGAGTGAGGGACACAAACGGCAGCCTACGGTGCATGCATGTCTTAAGAGATGAGGTTCCTGGTGCCCTTTGACTGCCTCAGAGATCCCGTGCTCACAACACACAGCCCCAATCATCCTAAAATACATCTATGCTATAGAAACTTGTCCCAAAATATCCTTGCATAATGATTTACCTTCTGGTATCCCACCCATGAAAGCAGAAATTTCCTGCTTTCTCCTAATAATTACTAATAATTCTCCTAATAATTACTAATCTGTCTCCTCCCCCAAAATGTAAGGCCAAGAAGAGCAGGGACTTGGCCTATTCATTCACTGCTCTATGTTCGGCTCCTATTTCAGTGCTAAAAACCAAGTGGGCCCTCAATAAATATTTTTGTGAATTTATTTATTTATTTATTTATTTTTTGAGACGGAATCTCTTTCTTCCACCCAGGCTGGAGTGCAGTGGTGCAATCTTGGCTCGCTGCAACCTCCGTCTCCTGGGTTCAAGGGATTTCTGGCTAATTTTTGTATTTTTAGTAGAAACAGGGTTTCACCATGTTGGCCAGGCTGGTCTCGAACTCCTGACCTCAAATGATCCATCCACCTTGGCCTCCCAAAATGCGGGGATTACAGGCGTGAGCCACCGCTCTTGGCCAGCCCTCAATAAATATTTATTTTCTAGGTGAAATGGGGAATCTAACTATGCTACATGGTAATGAGGCAGCTGACTTTCTTGGAAGCAGAAGATCTAATTCTAGATGTGGTGACATAAAAGCAATAAAGGAAGGACCTCTATAAATCACTCGTGGAGCTGAGCCTCAGCTCTCAAAGTGTTAGATTAGAACTAGGGATGGCAAAATCCTGTTACAGGCACAACAACTCACCTCCTCCCTTCCATGCCCACTAGACTCTCTAATGAAGCGTGGCTGTCTCTCTCTGGAAAAAACTACAGAATTCTTCCCACCCAGTGCTCCTAGCAGCCACAACCAAAGGGTCAGAGGTGACCCTTACAATGAACCCAATTTGCCATCCCTCAATTAGATGTTTAAGATTCCTTTCCACTTTAATATCCTGTGGTGCAAATCTAAGCAAGCCTGCTTGTTTGGCCACATGGAGGTACATGTTCCTGCAAAATCAACCCCAAGAAATCCTATTGCTCACAGGTAAGCAGGTAACCCCTGCTTCCATAGCAGAGGCAGTCACTAGTAGTACTTGCTTCAATTGGGGCAAATATTTTTCATCTGGAAACTAATTCAAGTCTACCTTTTTCAGACTCCTTCGAAGGCTGCTAGAATTGGTCCCTTGAGTAAGCTGAGTGTTGTGGTGCCCCTCAGTTCCCATGCCATAGAAGCTCGAACCTCATTCATTAATACACTAGCCCTAAGGCTTGAAACCAGTCTGGCCTGGCTTGGAGCCTTTAGATCACTCTCTAGCTTCTGGCCAATAAGAATGAGCTTCTAGGCCAGGCATGGCGGCTCACACCTGTAATCCCAGCACTTTGGGAGGCCGAGGCAAGTGGATCACTTGCATCCAGGAGTTCAATACCAGTCTAGGCGACATAGTGAAACCCCATCTCTACAAAAAAATACAAAAAATTCACCAGGCGTGGTGGCACGGGCCTGTAGTCTCAACTATTCAGGAGGCTGAAGTGGGAGGATCGCTTGTGTGGGGAGGTCAAGGCTGCAATAAGCTGTGATGACACCACTGTACTCCAGCCTGCATGACAGACTAAGGCTGGAGTGCAGTCTCCAAAAACAAAACAAAACAAAACAAGACAAAACCAAAAACCTGCAGCCTGCACCACTCCTACTGGTAGGCTTGCTCTGATATCAGCACTTCAAGCAGGTGATAACACTATGAGGTTTATTTTTAATTGCTAGGTGTGGTGGTTGTATTTCCTCAGAGTAAAAATGCACTTCCTTCCTCCCTTTGAAGTGAGATGTGGACCTGTGATTTGATCTGGCCAAGAAAGTGTGACCGAAAACGACCTGGACACTTCCAATGGGAGCTTTAAAAGCCAGTGCACAATTTATCACTGATCCTTGTTCTGCTTCAGTCATCGTAGAAGCCCAGGTCAGGATGGAACTCCCACCAGCCTGGATTGCTGATTAAGGATGCTCCATGTTAGAGCAAAAATATAAGTTGTTTTAAACCACAGAAATTTGGAGGTGGTTTCTTATTGCAACATAACTAGTCTCTATTGACTGATACTCCATGGTGTAAGATTACTCATGGGATTTTTCTAGCTCAGAGTTTCTCAATTTTGGTAGGATTGACGTTTGGGGTTAGTTATTGCTTTCTTGTGGGGACCATCCTGTGCATTGCAGGATGTTAAGTGGCCTCCCTAGCCTTTACCCACTAGACACCAGCAGCACCCCATCCCAAGTTGTGACCATCAAAAATCCCTCAACAGTATGATTCTACTTATTTGAGGTACCTAGAGTAGTCAAAATCATGGAGACAGAAAGTCAAATGATGGTTGTCAGGGGCTGGGAGAAGAGGGAAATGGCGAGTTAGTGTTTAATGGGTACAGAGTTGCAGTTTTGCAAAATGAAAAGAGTTCTATGGATGGATGATGGTGATGGTTGCACATCAGTGTGAAGGTGCTTAGTGCCACTGAACTATACACATGAAAATGGTTCAAATGGCTAATTTTATGTTTGTGCTTTGCCACAATTTTTGAAAATGGAAAAAAAATGTCTCCAGACATTGCCAATGTCCCCTGGAAAGCAAAATCGCCCCTGGTTGAGAACTAGTGTTCTAGCGGTAGTGCAACACATTCAATTGTAAAATATGTGTAAAAACGTGGGCTTAGGGCTCAGCCCTGCTTTTTGCCATTGAGGGTTAGAATCTCATCTCTCCTAAAATATTTTTTATCCACTCAGATTTTAGGCCAGGATCAACAGGACAATTGAACGGTTTGATCTAGAAAAAGCCCCTGTCTATGGACCCAAAGCTGGTGTGATATGAATACACTCTGTAAAAACTCTTACACTGTTTTAAGCTTTACATCTGATAAACAGAGCACAGTAGAGACTCCACTTGGGATAATTTTTCCTGAAACCTACTTGTTTTTCATGCTGTTTCTGCAGTTAAGGTGCCTGGTCTTGAAATGTGTTGAAGCAAAAGAATGGGAAGAGCCAAGGGACACATCAGGGAGTTTCCAAATGACAGAACTGCAAACCTGCAGGGCAGTCCTCTGCTGAGGAAGAGGTAGCTTACACTCTGAATGCATCTTGAGGAGTATTCTCCATACCTGAGGAATAAATTAAGGCTAACAAGGGGGCCTAAATGGTGATTGGCTCTGCTCTTGACCAATTGAATTCCATGCTCGGGCTGAGGCAGCAGAGGGCTTCTTACACCCACCTCCACCACCATCACCCTGCCTAAGTCATCTCAGAGAATCCTCTATCTCAGTATTGGGCCTACATTCTTATGCTTCAGCCCTTTTCCATAATGACCCCTCCAGATTGCCACACTCTGGAACCACTACAGAGGGTGGCGTTACTGCTGTATGGACACTTCATCTCAAAGTGAGGGGCCAGCTCACGTGATTTGCAGGGTTCCTTTCTCTGGCCTTCTAAAACATTCTCCAGGTTGAGGCTGAAACTGCTCCCCCAAAGCCCCATAATAGGCATGAACAGATTATCCTCCTCTTCTTGGTTCTCATGGCTAGAATCCTTAACCAATCCTCTCCCCACAAAGTAGGGTTGATTTCACAAGCTGTTATTTCAGCTGCTCGTTCTGCCATCTGCTCTTGAGTTGCTTGGTGAACACCTCCAGCGGGCTTGGAGCTGCACTGTCACGCTTCACCCCAATCAGCTTCTGGCCCCCCACACTCAAACACATCTGCATCGGCACACCCCTCCCACGCCCCAGTTCTGCCCACAGTGGATCCATCCATCTGCGCTCCAGGCCCCAGCCCCTTGGGAGCTTGCGCTATCAATTACTTGCACTTAGTTCAGAATCTTTAGCCACTCCATGTTCATGGTTATTTCATTTATTCAATGTAGTAACATGTTTAAACCTCTCCCGTCCTGGAAAAAAAAAAAAAAAGTCCTACATTTAACCCTATCTCCCTCTTTAGCTTAAAGTCATCTGTAATCTTCCTTGCCATTTATTTACTCCATGGCCCAGGTTGAACAGTATCCACACACCCCCAAAAATTCATGTTCTCCCTAGGAATCTTAGAATGTGACTTTATTTGGAAATAGGGTTGTTGCAGATGTAATTAGTTAGGAGTGGACCCTTAATCCACTATGACTGGTGTCGGTGTCCTTAGAAGAAGAACAGAGGGAACGCAGAGGCACACACAGAGAGGAGGCCATGTGATGATGGGGGCGGAAACTGGGGTGATGCATCTACAAGCCAAGGAATGTCAGGGCTTGCAGGAAACCCCAGAAGCGAATGGAAAGGCATGGAGCAGATTCTTCCTAGCATCTTCAGAGAGAGCATGGTGCTGCCAACACCTCATTTTGAACTTCTAGCTTCCAAAACTGTGAGAGAAAAAATTTCTGTTGTTTTAACAAGACACCCAGTTTCTGGTATTTTGTGACAGCAGACCTAGAAACTGAATATACCCTTTAAACCACCACCGTTTTCCTTTTGGTTCCAAGATTCTTTCGTGTATGACCTGCGAGAGCCAAATCCAGTCTTTATTTGGCCTCTCTGGAGCACGTGCAACTCATTTATTCCTTATTGATGCTTCTCCCCCACATCCTTCTCGGCCTCCTTCATTGCTTCCTAATCTCACAGCCAGCTACCGCATACTGGAGTCCCTGGGTTCATCACCACCTTTTCCCACTCTGTTCATGCTCCACTGCAATCTCATCCAAATACCAGCTCTCCTCCCACCCCCATGCTGATGATTCCCCAAGCCCTCTGGCCTAAGCCTCTCTCCTGAGATCTACTTTGAGTTCCCCACTGGCTCCTGGACATTTCCACCTAGAACTTGTACAAGCACTTCAAAAACTACATGGCTAAAATGGAAGTCATGGTCTAGAAGCCTCCTTCCCAAATAAACCTGCTTTTCCTCCTGTAACCTGCATGTCAATGAGAGGCTTCACGTTCACACAGGGGCATAAGCCAGACACCTGGCATCTTCTTGGGCTTCTCCTCTGCACCCTTGGCCGTGGTCACTGAAGCCAAAGGACTCTGCCCATAAGGGTTTGGGGAATGTATCCTCTGCATCCCTGCTGCAGCTGCTTCAGCTCAGCCTCTTACCACCTCTTGTGGCTAGCGGAGACCTCCACTACACCAGGCTTTCATGCTGCTCTGGGAGCACTTTCTTATACCACCTTGTTTTAAGCCATTCCCCTGCTTTGAATGCTTCAGGGTTTCCTGGTCACCTGCAGGATGCTGTCCTTAGCATTCCTCCACTTGGAATAACAACGCCTCGTAGCATCTGGCTTTCAGGAGTTTAGAGTGGAGGGGCTCTGCATTCAACTCCAGGACCTACCACATACTTGGTGCATGGCCCTGGACAACATACTTACTCTCTCTGTGCCTCAGATTCCTCACCTGAAAATGGGGATAATAATAGTACCTACCTCATAGGGTTGTTGTAAAGATTAAATGAGTGAATATGTTCAGAGTACCCGGAACTGTGTCCAGCATGTCGTAAGTGGGCACTAAATATTAACTGCTATTGCTGTTAAGTATTACCTTTCCCCACTCATTTCTGTACAGCTTCCCATGTGCGTTGTTTTCCAGCCGATCAGAACACTCTTCCATCTTAGAAGAAAAAAAAAGAAGCCCCACCTGTGTTCCCCTGGCTCTTGGCCTTGACACACACTGTCTGGAACACCTTTCCCACCACCTCTCCTCCCATGCTCCCTATGAACATACTTTGATTCATCTTTTCTAACCTAAGTACCCTCCCCTGCAGTCAAGCATGCTCTTCATTGAGCCTTCGTAAGGCCCTTGTGCTCACCTCTATTGCAGCACAGATCACACTGCATTATAAAGGACCATCTCCTGTCTCTCTGTCCATCTTTCAGAGTTTGCTGTATTGAACTTAGTGATGTCAGCACGTGGCACTCAGCTAGACAAAGAAAGCAGGCTCAATAAAGGCTGGTAGAATTAAGTAAAGAATTGTATAAAGGCATTAAATAAAGATGGGGTACAAATATGTCCCAGGCTGCCTGGGATAGTCCTGGTTTAGGCCATAGTCCTGATATAATTACTAACAACACCTTCTTTCACTGTCAAAAATAACTCCTTTGGACAATACATTATAAGGTCACTCTAGGTATTAGAGCTGTGATTCTCACCCCATCAGGCCCAATTTTCTCTTTGCTTAACAGCTATTTTAGAATACCCTATGCACTATCTTTAAATGGGATTGATAGGCAATAGAAACTGCCAATAACAGAATTTCAAAAAAACCAATGTAATACCCTAAATACAATGCTAAATGGAAAATGAAGGAGATTTTTTAAAAAGTAGCTTAAACTAAAATTATGTGTGCAGTATTTGGATGTGTAAATGCTTAGGTCTTACACTTCTGGCCAAGATGGAGTAACAGAGACCAAAATTACTTTCTGACCTAAAACAACAAAAATACTGGACAAAATATATGAAACTATGGCCCTCAAGCAACAAAGGGAATCAATCACTGGAATCAAGCATCAAAAGGCAGTGATCCTCAAGAAATGAGAAACGAATGATGCTAGCCCCACAATTGACTTCCCAAACACCTTAGAAAACTTTCCAGGCCACAGCACAGGAAGAAAGAATGCAGATGGAGCTCAGAGATCTTCCTGAGTTGAGAGGACAGAACTATGACTCTGGGAAGGCCAATGTGGCTAGAATTCATAGGGCAGAATATTGAGGAGGAGAGGGCTGTACAGAGACAGAGCTCTGGAAATCTGAAGATAATACTTACCCTCCTTGACTGTTTAACAGAGTAGTGATCAGAGTACGCAGGTATGAAAATCACCTGAGAGGGTGGACCCAGTGGCTCATACCTGCAATTCCAGCACTTTGGGAGGGTGAGGTGGGTGGATAACGAGGTCAGGAGACAGAGACCATCCTGGCAAACATGGTGAAACCCCATCTCTACTAAAAATACAAAAATTAGCTGGGTGTGGTGACACACACCTCTAGTCCCAGCTACTCAGGAGGCTGAGGCAGGAGGATCTCTTGAACCTGGGAGGCAGTGGTTGCAGTCACCCGAGATCCAGCAAAGCATGGGCAACTGAGCAAGACTCAGTCTCAAAAAAAAAAAGAAAGAAAAAAGAAAACTGCATGAGAATGGAAAAAGAATCATACACAAAGAGAGCCAGCCCCTCTTCCCGCGTGGCTCTTGGGACTCCGATCGCAAGGTGGGGAGGCACCTCGCGAGGCGTGGTCTCAGAGCCAGCCCCTCTTCCCCACTGGCTCTTAGGGCCCCCATCGCAGTGGGGGGAGGAACCCAAGTGAGGCGGGGTCTCAGAGCCAGCCCCTCTTCCCCCACTGGCCCTTAGGAACCCCATCGCAGGGGGGGGAGGCAGCCCCAGCGAGGCGGGGTCTCAGAGCCAGCCCCTCTTCCCCCAATGGCTCTTAGGACCCCCATCGCAGGGGGAGGAGGCACCTCCCGCGAGGCGGGGTCTCAGAGCCAGCCCCTCTTCCCCCACTGGCCCTTAGGATCCCCATCACGAGGGGGGAGGCAAACCCAGCGAGGCGGGGTCTCAGAGCCAGCCCCTCTTCCCCCACTAGCCCTTAGGACCCCCATCGCACGGGGGGAAGGCAATCCCAGCGAGGCGGGGTCTCAGAGCCAGCCCCTCTTCCCCCACTGGCTCTTAGGACCCCCATCGCAAGGGGGTGAGGCACCCTCAGCGAGGCGGGCTCTCAGAGCCAGCCCCTCTTCCCCCACTGGCCCTTAGGAACCCCATCGCAGGGGGGGGAGGCACCCCCCGCGAGGCGGGGTCTCAGAGCCAGCCCCTCTTCCCCCACTGGCCCTTAGGACCCCCATCGCAGGGGGGGGAGGCACCCCCCGTGAGGTGGGGTCTCAGAGCCAGCCCCTCTTCCCCCACTGGCTCTTAGGACCCCCATCGAAGGGGGGGGAGGCACCCCCAGCGAGGCGGGGTCTCAGAGCCAGCCCCTCTTCCCCCACTGGCTCTTAGGAACCCCTTCGCAGGGGGGGGAGGCACCCCCCGCGAGGCGGGGTCTCAGAGCCAGCCCCTCTTCCCCCACTGGCTCTTAGGAACCCCATCGCAGTGGGGGGAGGCACCCCCCGCGAGGCGGGGTCTCAGAGCCAGCCCCTCTTCCACCACTGGCTCTTAGGAACCCCATCGCAGGGGGGGGAGGCACCCCCCGCGAGGCGGGGTCTCAGAGCCAGCCCCTCTTCCCCCACTGGCTCTTAGGACCCCCATCGCAGTGGGGGGAGGCACCCCCGCGAGGCGGGGACTGAGAGCCAGCCCCTCTTCCCCCGCTGGCTCTGAGGATCCTCCGTGGACTCACAGCCTCTTTACCATATTGTGAGTAATATCATCTCCCCCTCTGGAGATTACGAACTCTTTCACAGACGGGTGTACACCCTCGGTGTACAGAGGGTGTACACCCGTCTGTATTGGGAGTAATATCATCCTCTTCCTCCCTGAATATGAAGAACAGTATCACAGGGGTGTTTCTACTCCCTGCGATATCGCGTGTCATATCCTCCTCTCCCACGTTGCAATTAGAAGGAATATCAGTGGGGGCGTGTCCACCTGTAGGGAAAAGAAAGAGAGATCAGACTGTCACTGTGTCCATGTAGAAAGGAAAGACATAAGAGACTCCATTTTGAAAAAGACCTGTCCTTTAAACAATTGCTTTGCTGAGATGTTGTTAATTTGTAGCTTTGCCCTAGCCGCTTGGCCCCAGCCACTTTGACCCAACCTGGAGCTCACAAAAACATGTGTTGTATAAAATCAAAGTTCAAGGGATGCAGGGCTGTGCAGGACGTGCCTTGTTAACGAAATGTTTACCAGCAGTATACTTGGTAAAAGTCATCGCCATTCTCTAGTCTCAATAAACCGGGGACACAATGCACTGTGGAAAGCCGCAGGGACCTCTGCCCTTGAAAGCAGGGTATTGTCCAAGCTCTCTCCCCATCTGATAGTCTGAAATATAGCCTCATGGGATGAGAAAGACCTGACTGTCCCCCAGCCCGACACCCGTAATGGGTCTGTGCTGAGGTGGATTAGTAAAAGAGGAAAGCCTCTTGCAGCTGAGATGGAGGAAGGCCACTATCTCCTGCTTGCCCCTGGGAACTGAATGTCTCGGTGTAAAACCCGATTGTACATTCGTTCAACTCTGAGATAGGAGAAAAGCTGCCCTGTGGCGGGAGGCGAGACATGTTTGCAGTAACACTGCCTTGTTCTTCTTTACTCCACTGAGATGTTTGGGTGCAGAGAAACAAATCTGGCTTACGTGCACGTCCAGTCATAGTACCTTCCCTTGAACCTAATTATGACATAGATTCTTTTGCTCACATGTCTTCTGCTGACTCTCTCCTTATCATCACCCTGCTCTCCTACTACATTCCTTTCTGCTAAAGTCATGAAAATCATAATCAATAACAACTGAGGGAACTCAGAGGCTGGTGCCGGTGCAGGTCCTTGGTGTGCTGAGCGCCGGTCCCCTGGACCCACTGTTGTATCTTTACACTTTCTCTCTGTGTCTTATTTCTTTTCTCAGTCTCTCGTCCCACCCAACTAGAAATACTCACAGGTGTGGAGGGGCAGTCCACCACTTCATCCACCTTCTGTCATATTGAAAGTAACATCATCTTCTTCCCTCCAGGATCGTGGGAATAATATCCCTGGGGGGTTTCCACTTTCTGCCATGTATGTACTCATATCACCCCCTCCGCCGTGGAATATCATTAAGGAACATCTCACACGGGGCTGTATACTTCCTCCGATATTGGGAGTGACATCAACCTCTCGGTCTCTGAATATGAGGAAGAAAATCACAGGGCGGGTGTACACCTCGTGCTCTATGATGGGGAGTCATATCTGTCTGTTATGGGGAGTAATATCATCCTCTCCCTTTCAGGATACTAATAACAATTTAACAGGCTGGGTGAACACAGCCTGCGATGCTGAAATTATCATCCTCTGCCCCTCTTTCTCCCCTGGCTCTTAGGATGCCCATCTCAGCGGAGCGAGCCACCCCCCGCGAGGCGGGGACTGAGCCAGCCCCTCTTCCCCCCTGGCTCTTAGGACCCCCATCGCAGTGGGGGGATGCACCCCTGGCGAGGCGCGGACTTAGAGCCAGCCGCTCTTCCCCCCCGGCTCTTGGGACCCCCATCGCAGGGGGGGAGGCACCCCCTCATGGCAGGCACTGAGAGCCAGCCCCTCTTCCCTCCATTTCTCTTAGGACCCCCATCGCAGGGGGGGAGGCACCCCCCGCGAGGAGGGGACTGAGAGCCAGCCGCTCTTTCCCCCCTGGCTCTTAGGACCCCCATCGCAGGGAGGGGAGGCACCCCCCGCGAGGCGGTGACTGAGAGCCAGCCCTTCTTCCTCGCCCAACTCTGAGGATCCCCATCACACGGGGGAGGCACGCCCCGCGAGGCGGGGACTGAGAGCCAGCCCTTCTTCCTCGCCCAACTCTGAGGATCCCCATCACACGGGGGAGGCACACCCCGCGAGGTGGGGACTGAGAGCCAGTCCCTCTTCCCCCCCTGGCTTATGACCCCCATCGAGGATTCTAAGACCCTTAGGACCAACCTGGAGGGCTGTGGGTATTAGGTGTCCAAGAAGAAAACTCAGATCTGCCGACGACCGCAGGTAGCTTACTTGGGATTTACTATTCGACAGGTGTCCGAAAGCAGCCCGGGATCCGAAAGAAAGCAGGTCATTTGCAATCTTCCGGAGCCTAAGGGCAGAAGGCTGGTGAGAGAATTCCTAGGAGCTGTGGGGTTTTGTAGACTGCGGAGCCCAACTTTGCAGTATTAGCCACGCCTTTGTATGACACCACAAAGGGGGCGGGGACCGGGAACATTTGGAATGGGGATTCCAACAACAGCAAGTCTTTCATGACTTAAAGGAAAAACTTCTGAAAGCCCCAGCCCAGGGGCTAGCGGATCTCACAAAGCCTTTTCCACTGTATGCGTCAGAGAAAAGATGGCAGCTGGACTTTAAACCCAAACTGTGGGGCCATGGCTGAGGCCGGTGGCCTACCTCTCTAAACAGCTAGACAGGGTTTCTAAAGGATGGCCCCCCTGTTTGAGGGCCTTGGCAGCAACTGCCCTGCTAGTACAAGAAGCAAATCAGCTGACTCTTGGGAAAAACCAGAACATAAAGGCCCCCCAAGCTGTGGTGACTGAAAGCCAGCCCCTCTTCCCCTCCTGGCTCTTAGGACCCCCATCACAGGAAGGGGAGGCACTCCCCGAGAGGCGGGCACTGAGAGCCAGCCCCTCATCCCCCCCTGGCTCTTAGGACCCACATCGCAGGGGGAGGAGGCACCTCCAGCGAGGCGGGGTCTCAGAGTCAGCCCCTCTTCCCCCACTGGCCCTTAGGACCCCCATCGCAGGGGGGGAGGCACCCCCCGCGAGGCGGGTATAGAGAGCCAGCCCCTCTTCTGCTCCTGGCTCTTAGGACCCCCATCACAGGGGGGGAGGCACCCCCCGCAAGGCGGGTACAGAGAGCCAGCCCCTCTTCCCCCACTGGCCCTTAGGACCCCCATCGCAGGGGGGGAGGCACCCCCCGCGAGGCGGGTACAGAGAGCCAGCCCCTCTTCTGCTCCTGGCTCTAAGGACCCCCATCACAGGGGGGGAGGCACCCCCCGCGAGGCGGGTACAAAGAGCCAGCCCCTCTTCCCCCACTGGCCCTTAGGAACCCCATCGCAGGGGGGGGAGGCACCCCCCGCGAGGCGGGGTCTCAGAGCCAGCCCCTCTTCCCCCACTGGCCCTTAGGACCCCCATCGCAGGGGGGGGAGGCACCCCCCGTGAGGCGGGGTCTCAGAGCCAGCCCCTCTTCCCCCACTGGCTCTTAGGACCCCCATCGAAGGGGGGGGAGGCACCCCCAGCGAGGCGGGGTCTCAGAGCCAGCCCCTCTTCCCCCACTGGCTCTTAGGAACCCCTTCGCAGGGGGGGGAGGCACCCCCCGCGAGGCGGGGTCTCAGAGCCAGCCCCTCTTCCCCCACTGGCTCTTAGGAACCCCATCGCAGTGGGGGGAGGCACCCCCCGCGAGGCGGGGTCTCAGAGCCAGCCCCTCTTCCACCACTGGCTCTTAGGAACCCCATCGCAGGGGGGGGAGGCACCCCCCGCGAGGCGGGGTCTCAGAGCCAGCCCCTCTTCCCCCACTGGCTCTTAGGACCCCCATCGCAGTGGGGGGAGGCACCCCCGCGAGGCGGGGACTGAGAGCCAGCCCCTCTTCCCCCGCTGGCTCTGAGGATCCTCCGTGGACTCACAGCCTCTTTACCATATTGTGAGTAATATCATCTCCCCCTCTGGAGATTACGAACTCTTTCACAGACGGGTGTACACCCTCGGTGTACAGAGGGTGTACACCCGTCTGTATTGGGAGTAATATCATCCTCTTCCTCCCTGAATATGAAGAACAGTATCACAGGGGTGTTTCTACTCCCTGCGATATCGCGTGTCATATCCTCCTCTCCCACGCTGCAATTAGAAGGAATATCAGTGGGGGCGTGTCCACCTGTAGGGAAAAGAAAGAGAGATCAGACTGTCACTGTGTCCATGTAGAAAGGAAAGACATAAGAGACTCCATTTTGAAAAAGACCTGTCCTTTAAACAATTGCTTTGCTGAGATGTTGTTAATTTGTAGCTTTGCCCTAGCCGCTTGGCCCCAGCCACTTTGACCCAACCTGGAGCTCACAAAAACATGTGTTGTATAAAATCAAAGTTCAAGGGATGCAGGGCTGTGCAGGACGTGCCTTGTTAACGAAATGTTTACCAGCAGTATACTTGGTAAAAGTCATCGCCATTCTCTAGTCTCAATAAACCGGGGACACAATGCACTGTGGAAAGCCGCAGGGACCTCTGCCCTTGAAAGCAGGGTATTGTCCAAGCTCTCTCCCCATCTGATAGTCTGAAATATAGCCTCATGGGATGAGAAAGACCTGACTGTCCCCCAGCCCGACACCCGTAATGGGTCTGTGCTGAGGTGGATTAGTAAAAGAGGAAAGCCTCTTGCAGCTGAGATGGAGGAAGGCCACTATCTCCTGCTTGCCCCTGGGAACTGAATGTCTCGGTGTAAAACCCGATTGTACATTCGTTCAACTCTGAGATAGGAGAAAAGCTGCCCTGTGGCGGGAGGCGAGACATGTTTGCAGTAACACTGCCTTGTTCTTCTTTACTCCACTGAGATGTTTGGGTGCAGAGAAACAAATCTGGCTTACGTGCACGTCCAGTCATAGTACCTTCCCTTGAACCTAATTATGACATGGATTCTTTTGCTCACATGTCTTCTGCTGACTCTCTCCTTATCATCACCCTGCTCTCCTACTACATTCCTTTCTGCTAAAATCATGAAAATCATAATCAATAACAACTGAGGGAACTCAGAGGCTGGTGCCGGTGCAGGTCCTTGGTGTGCTGAGCGCCGGTCCCCTGGACCCACTGTTGTATCTTTACACTTTCTCTCTGTGTCTTATTTCTTTTCTCAGTCTCTCGTCCCACCCAACTAGAAATACTCACAGGTGTGGAGGGGCAGTCCACCACTTCATCCACCTTCTGTCATATTGAAAGTAACATCATCTTCTTCCCTCCAGGATCGTGGGAATAATATCCCTGGGGGGTTTCCACTTTCTGCCATGTATGTAGTCATATCACCCCCTCCGCCGTGGAATATCATTAAGGAACATCTCACACGGGGGTGTATACTTCCTCCGATATTGGGAGTGACATCAACCTCTCGGTCTCTGAATATGAGGAAGAAAATCACAGGGCGGGTGTACACCTCGTGCTCTACGATGGGGAGTCATATCTGTCTGTTATGGGGAGTAATATCATCCTCTCCCTTTCAGGATACTAATAACAGTTTAACAGGCTGGGTGAACACAGCCTGCGATGCTGAAATTATTATCATCCTCTCCCCCTCTTCCTCCCCTGGCTCTTAGGGTGCCCATCTCAGCGGAGCGAGCCACCCCCCGCGAGGTGGGGACTGAGCCAGCCCCTGTTCCCCCCCTGGCCCTTAGGATCCGTATCGCGAGGGGGGGAGGCACCCCCCGCGCGGCGGGGACTGAGAGCCAGCCCCTCTTCCCCCCACGGCTCTTAGGACCCCCATCGCTGTGGGGGGGAGGCACCCCCTGCGCGGCGGGGACTGGGAGCCAACCCCTCTTCCCTGCCTGGCTCTTAGGACCCCCATCGCAGGGTAGCAAGGCACGCCCCGCGAGGCGGGGACTGAGAGTCAGCCCTTCTTCCCCCCCTGGCTCTTAGGAACCCCATCGCAGTGGGGGGATGCACCCTTGGCGAGGCGCGGACTTAGAGCCAGCCGCTCTGCCCCCCCTGGCTCTTGGGACCCCCATCGCAGGGGGGGAGGCACCCCCTCGTGGCGGGGACTGAGAGCCAGCCCCTCTTCCCTCCATTTCTCTTAGGACCCCCATCGCAGGGGGGGAGGCACCCCCCGCGAGGCGGGGACTGACAGCCAGCCGCTCTTTCCCCCCTGGCTCTTAGGACCCCCATCGCAGGGAGGGGAGGCACCCCCCGCGAGGCGGTGACTGACAGCCAGCCCTTCTTCCTCGCCCAACTCTCAGGATCCCCATCACACGGGGGAGGCACACCCCGTGAGGCGGGGACTGAGAGCCAGTCCCTCTTCCCCCCCGGCTTATGACCCCCATCGAGGATTCTAAGATCCTTAGGACTGACCTGGAGGGCTGTGGGTATTAGGTGTCCAAGAAGAAAACTCAGATCTGCCGACGACCGCAGGTAGCTTACTTGGGATTTACTATTCGACAGGTGTCCGAAAGCAGCCCGGGATCCGAAAGAAAGCAGGTCATTCGCAATCTTCCGGAGCCTAAGGGCAGAAGGCTGGTGAGAGAATTCCTAGGAGCTGTGGGGTTTTGTAGACTGCGGAGCCCAACTTTGCAGTCTTAGCCACGCCTTTGTATGACGTCACAAAGGGGGGCGGGGACCGGCAACTTTTGGAATGGGGATTCCAACAACAGCAAGTCTTTCATGACTTAAAGGAAAAACTTCTGAAAGCCCCAGCCCAGGGGCTAGCGGATCTCACAAAGCCTTTTCCACTGTATGCGTCAGAGAAAAGATGGCAGCTGGACTTTAAACCCAAACTGTGGGGCCCTGGCTGAGGCCGGTGGCCTACCTCTCTAAACAGCTAGACAGGGTTTCTAAAGGATGGCCCCCCTGTTTGAGGGCCTTGGCAGCAACTGCCCTGCTAGTACAAGAAGCAAATCAGCTGACTCTTGGGTAAAACCAGAACATAAAGGCCCCCCAAGCTGTGGTGACTGAAAGCCAGCCCCTCTTCCCCACCTGGCTCTTAGGACCCCCATCGCAGGAAGGGGAGGCACTCCCCGCGAGGCGGGGACTGAGAGCCAGCCCCTCTTCCCCCCCTGGCTCTTAGGACCCCCGTCGCAGGGGGAGGAGGCACCCCCAGCGAGGCGGGGTCTCAGAGCCAGCCCCTCTTCCCCCACTGGCCCTTAGGACCCCCATCGCAGTGGGGGGAGGCACCCCAGCGAGGCGTGGTCTCAGAGCCAGACCCTCTTCCCCCACTGGCCTTTAGGAACCCCGTCGCAGGGAGAGGAGGCACCCCCCACGAGGCGGGGACTCAGAGCCAGCCCCTCTAAGCCTTCTGGCTCTTCGGACCCCCATCGCGGGGGGGGAGGCACCCCCCGCGAGGCGGGTACAGAGAGCCAGGCCCTCTTCTGCTCCTGGCTCTAAGGACCCCCATCACAGGGGGGGGAGGCACCCCCCGCGAGGCGGGTACAGAGAGCCAGCCCCTCTTCCCCACTGGCCCTTAGGACCCCCATCGCAGGGGGGGGAGGCAACCCCCACGAGGCGGGGTCTCAGAGCCAGCCCCTCTTCCCCCACTGGCCCTTAGGACCCCCATCGCAGGGGGGGAGGCACCCCCCGTGAGGCGGGGTCTCAGAGCCAGCCCCTCTTCCCCCACTGGCCCTTAGGACCCCCGTCGCAGGGGGGGGAGGCACCCCCCGTGAGGCGGGGTCTCAGAGCCAGCCCCTCTTCCCCCGCTGGCCCTTAGGACCCCCGTCGCAGGGGGGGGAGGCACCCCCCGCGAGGCGGGGTCTCAGAGCCAGCCCCTCTTCCCCCGCTGGCTCTTAGGACCCCCATCGCAGGGGGGGGAGGCACCCCCCGCGAGGCGGGGTCTCAGAGCCAGCCCCTCTTCCCCCGCTGGCCCTTAGGACCCCCATCGCAGGGGGGGGAGGCACCCCCCGCGAGGCGGGGTCTCAGAGCCAGCCCCTCTTCCCCCACTGGCTCTTAGGACCCCCATCGCAGTGGGGGGAGGCACCCCCGCGAGGCGGGGACTGAGAGCCAGCCCCTCTTCCCCCGCTGGCTCTGAGGATCCTCCGTGGACTCACAGCCTCTTTACCATATTGTGAGTAATATCATCTCCCCCTCTGGAGATTAAGAACTCTTTCACAGACGGGTGTACACCCTCGGTGTACAGAGGGTGTACACCCGTCTGTATTGGGAGTAATATCATCCTCTTCCTCCCTGAATATGAAGAACAGTATCACAGGGGTGTTTCTACTCCCTGCGATATCGCGTGTCATATCCTCCTCTCCCACGTTGCAATTAGAAGGAATATCAGTGGGGGCGTGTCCACCTGTAGGGAAAAGAAAGAGAGATCAGACTGTCACTGTGTCCATGTAGAAAGGAAAGACATAAGAGACTCCATTTTGAAAAAGACCTGTCCTTTAAACAATTGCTTTGCTGAGATGTTGTTAATTTGTAGCTTTGCCCTAGCCGCTTGGCCCCAGCCACTTTGACCCAACCTGGAGCTCACAAAAACATGTGTTGTATAAAATCAAAGTTCAAGGGATGTAGGGCTGTGCAGGACGTGCCTTGTTAACGAAATGTTTACCAGCAGTATACTTGGTAAAAGTCATCGCCATTCTCTAGTCTCAATAAACCGGGGACACAATGCACTGTGGAAAGCCGCAGGGACCTCTGCCCTTGAAAGCAGGGTATGGTCCAAGCTCTCTCCCCATCTGATAGTCTGAAATATAGCCTCATGGGATGAGAAAGACCTGACTGTCCCCCAGCCCGACACCCGTAATGGGTCTGTGCTGAGGTGGATTAGTAAAAGAGGAAAGCCTCTTGCAGCTGAGATGGAGGAAGGCCACTGTCTCCTGCTTGCCCCTGGGAACTGAATGTCTCGGTGTAAAACCCGATTGTACATTCGTTCAACTCTGAGATAGGAGAAAAGCTGCCCTGTGGCGGGAGGCGAGACATGTTTGCAGTAACACTGCCTTGTTCTTCTTTACTCCACTGAGATGTTTGGGTGGAGAGAAACAAATCTGGCTTACGTGCACGTCCAGTCATAGTACCTTCCCTTGAACCTAATTATGACATAGATTCTTTTGCTCACGTGTCTTCTGCTGACTCTCTCCTTATCATCACCCTGCTCTCCTACTACATTCCTTTCTGCTAAAATCATGAAAATCATAATCAATAACAACTGAGGGAACTCAGAGGCTGGTGCGGGTGCAGGTCCTTGGTGTGCTGAGCGCCGGTCCCCTGGACCCACTGTTGTATCTTTACACTTTGTCTCTGTGTCTTATTTCTTTTCTCAGTCTCTCGTCCCACCCAACTAGAAATACTCACAGGTGTGGAGGGGCAGTCCACCACTTCATCCACCTTCTGTCATATTGAAAGTAACATCATCTTCTTCCCTCCAGGATCGTGGGAATAATATCCCTGGGGGGTTTCCACTTTCTGCCATGTATGTAGTCATATCACCCCCTCCGCCGTGGAATATCATTAAGGAACATCTCACACGGGGGTGTATACTTCCTCCGATATTGGGAGTGACATCAACCTCTCGGTCTCTGAATATGAGGAAGAAAATCACAGGGCGGGTGTACACCTCGTGCTCTACGATGGGGAGTCATATCTGTCTGTTATGGGGAGTAGTATCATCCTCTCCCTTTCAGGATACTAATAACAGTTTAACAGGCTGGGTGAACACAGCCTGCGATGCTGAAATTATTATCATCCTCTCCCCCTCTTCCTCCCCTGGCTCTTAGGATGCCCATCTCAGCGGAGCGAGCCACCCCCCGCGAGGCGG